>NW_011889197.1:141093-143010 GCF_000151845.1 Pteropus vampyrus
GGCTCCCAGTCCTAATCCATAAAACATAGACTGGACAAGAATTAACTGGGAGATCGTAATGCATACAAGTTTACAAGACCCACCTGGAGATTCTGATTTAGTGGTTCTGAGACGGTATTCAAAACACTTTGTTTTTAATAAGTTGCCCAGGTGATTCTCCTGCTCACTCACCCAAGCTTGAGAAGTCTAAAACTTAGACTGTAAGCAGTTTCAGAGACTAGCACACAGTCCCCCTCAAGGTGCCTAGTGGGTTTTGGATGATGGTGCTGAAGTTGAGAATACATGTCAGTGTTGCTCCCTCTGTTTTGTGGGCATCTCTGATGATCATGAAGAACTGGTCAGGCTCATTGGTTCAGCATCTTTTAGGATATGATCTTTTCCCTGCACTCACTCTTTCAATACTCATGGAAAAAACAAGATTCCCCCAAATAAGCAGAATTCTCCCACTTAATCACAGTTCCTCTCAGAAAGTCTACCATATACTGGAATCCATGAATTCACACTGGTACCTCCAGTTCCAACCTTGAACCACAAGGTTCATTCTAATCTTTCCTGTTTTCATATGTTTAACTCCCATTACTGATGGAGAAAGGCCTGGCTCCCATTATCTTTAACATATTAACTTATCTGATCAGTCCTCTGTATTAACCAATCTCCCATCAGCACCACTGCCTCCACCTGCACATGGTGTGCTCTTCATCCCACACGGGCTCTGGTATACTGTGCTGGCTTCGTCCATTGTGAGAAATCCTCCTCTCTCTGCCTAACTCTGAATATTCCATGTTGGTCCACTCCTGTATGGATGCTTTCCTTAAGCACTCAGCTTGGGTTCCATCGTCTCAGCTGGGAAGTTCCCCTGAAGATGCCCTCCTTACCTGTTTTGGGCTTTAACACTCCTAGCTCCTGCATGGATGCCCTTTTCACCTTGCCTGGGCTCTGACACATCATCCTGGGCCATCACACTCCCATTCTCTGACATGGAAGCGTATTTTGCTCAGCCCCACTAATGGATTTAGACCAAATTGTTCAGAAAGAGAAAGAAAGTAAAGGGAAAGAAAGAGGAAGAGAGTGACCATAAACTTTTGATGGCAGAAATTCTGCCTTATTTTTCAGGCCCTGTGACTAGTAGGGTATTTTTCACATAGCTTCTTCCCTACAGAGAGTCAATTCATGAGAAGTTAGTGTATAGAGACAACAGAATATAGTAAATTAAGAGCACAGGCTCTGAAATCGCTTGGAATCTGGCCTTGACACACTTAGTTGGTAGCTTTTAGTGCTTCAGTGATCTTATCTACCCAATGAGGATAATGATTGTACCAACTCCTCAGAGTTGTATGAGGTTAAATTAGATAATCCGTGTAAAGAACTTAAGTAGCAGAGCACCTGGCACGAGGAAGCACACAATAAAAATGCTCTTACAAAGGAACCCCTTCTTGGGGAGTGTGGAGTCCGAGATTGTGTGACCTGAGACAGAGCTACGCTGAGCAGCCATGCAAAGCCACATTGTTGCATCAGCCCTCTGGAACTCAGTTTTCCTGCCTGTGAAACAAGGAGCCAGATGACCTTAATGAATCATTCTGGCTCTGACATTACAGTATTCTATCACCAAGTTACCTTAAGGAACCAGAAGGGAAAGATGGTGAATTAGCACATTAGAATTCAGGCTGCTTGCAAGGTGGGCCCAGGGAGGTGCCTGTGAAGACAGTTCTAAGTCAGGTACTAGAGTGAGAGGACCACACAGATGATGAGAACAATGAATCTCATACTTAGTGCCCCACATTTAGAATTACAAACATTGTCTACATGCATCATCTCATGTAGTCCCTATAACAACCATATGAGGGAGGCGTTTTTCAGGTGAGATGCTGAGGTTGGGAGAGGCTAAGTAATATTACTCATCAATAGTAGAAGTAGCAG
>NW_011889197.1:143060-144501 GCF_000151845.1 Pteropus vampyrus
CTGAGCAGCCATGCAAAGCCACATTGTTGCATCAGCCCTCTGGAACTCAGTTTTCCTGCCTGTGAAACAAGGAGCCAGATGACCTTAATGAATCATTCTGGCTCTGACATTACAGTATTCTATCACCAAGTTACCTTAAGGAACCAGAAGGGAAAGATGGTGAATTAGCACATTAGAATTCAGGCTGCTTGCAAGGTGGGCCCAGGGAGGTGCCTGTGAAGACAGTTCTAAGTCAGGTACTAGAGTGAGAGGACCACACAGATGATGAGAACAATGAATCTCATACTTAGTGCCCCACATTTAGAATTACAAACATTGTCTACATGCATCATCTCATGTAGTCCCTATAACAACCATATGAGGGAGGCGTTTTTCAGGTGAGATGCTGAGGTTGGGAGAGGCTAAGTAATATTACTCATCAATAGTAGAAGTAGCAGGGTTGGGACAGACTTGAGCAAGCCCCTGCTATATGCTTGTCCCTTGGAACCACAGGCCAGTGCACAGCTTTTTCCAAGAAGGACAATTCCAAATGCTGACTCGGGGTCTGCTCTCATTGAACTTCTCCTTGGCAACTCCAGCTGCAGCCCCCTCTCACCTCTAAGACTCTTTGCAGCCACACAAGTGTTTGGCACATGTGTTTCATAGCAAACATGACTTCTGCCTTACCAGGGTTTAAATTCGAATATGAGAAAACAAAGGATTCAAACTAGTCATCAGCAGAACTTTGTCATTAAGATAACCACCAAAAGGCAATGAGAGGGAAGGGAAAGTAAGGCATTAGGGTGGGCATAGTCAGACTGGTTTAATTCAGAGAAACTTCCTGGAGGAGGTAGTATGATTGATTTATCATTAAAAAGAGAGAAAAATGTAGTAGGCTGGAGAGACTAAGCCACCTAGGGAGTTTCCCTCTTGTCCTCCTGTTCTGACCCTCCCCATCTCACTTTCTGTGGATCTGATAGTCTTGCTCAGGCAAACTGAGGCACAGCTCAGTAGCAAAAGACAGAAAGAGATCCCAGGACATTATAGGTTTCTAATCAGTGGCCTGGAGAGACGTGATGCTGCTCCCCTACTCCACCGTGAATCTTGCTGGACCTCTTTTGCAAACTGAGATATCAGCAATGAGGGAGGAGATGGGAGAAGGAGAGCTTGCAGATTCCCCAAGCCTTCTGGAAGAAAGAGGCAGTGTTTATATGAGGCTCTCTTGGAGGTGCCTGCCACAGCACTCTGCACTGCCATTCATGCCCTGAACCTGGGGGCTGGGTATGACTGCCAAGTGCCACTGCCACATAGCAATGAGCTCCAAGAGGAGCATGTTTCAGCAGGTAGTGGACAGGGGCCAAATACCTCTAGGTTATAATGCAATAGTTGATGGAAAACCAATTAATTTTTTTACAATGAGAGAAATAGCTAGAAGATTAACAAGCATTAATTATTTATTGAA
>NW_011889197.1:145055-146758 GCF_000151845.1 Pteropus vampyrus
CCATTTCCGCCCACCTTCAAAACAGCTCCAAGTCCTTTCTTTGCTCAAATATCTCTTGACTCCATCCTGCTCACTTCAGCCCCCTTGCCACATCCTGCTCTAGGTCTCCATTGCCTCTTGTTTAGACTATGGCAACAGCAACCCCACGGCCTCCTGCCTCTCCGTGATTTCTCTCCATTCCTTTCTATATAATGTTGTCAGAGATCATCTTGGAAGAAAGTCTGATGGTCTCACACACCCTGCTTAAACTCCTTCCACACTCCCCCAACTTCTCCCTCATTGATATTCGCACCCCTCAGGAACCTTTTGGTTCTTCCTTCCATCCTCTCTGTTACACTGCCCCACAGGCTCTCCGGTCCCCTTTCCCATTCTAGGCCTCCACACCTCTTCATATTCTGCAGGCCTCTACCTGGAACACCCAGGCCTCCACTTCACTACCTGGAATTCCTCGTTTTCTCTTAAGACTGCTCCAAGTCACTCCTCTGTGAAGCCTTTCCTGACCTGCTAAGGCATAGTCATGGCTATTTTATCACATGTTCTAGTAAAGTTGCATTATAATGCCTATTTCACTATATTGTAATTATTATTTTGTCTCCCTAAAATGAACTTGAAGTCTGTATGAGAAGATATAGAATTGTATTCATCTTTGTGTCTGCAGCCCCTAACTAGGGCCTGACACTCACTCACTCATTCACTCACTCACTTACTCACTCACTCACTCATACACTTGTCTTTGTTGATTATTCACTTTATGAAGGGTCTCTGCCAATCATCAGAGGGTGCATACAAGAACACCATATACCCTGGCCTCACAGATGGTACACAGAAGAACAAGAGGGGATTAGAGGGTACTATGATGAGGGCTAAGATCAGGGAGCCCAGGGTACTGTGTGTGCACATGGGTGGGGCAGGAACTGGGCTGCTGGGGGTGGAATGGAGACCGGGCTCTCCATGAGCACACCTGCAGAGCTCCATGGGCACACCTGCAGAGCTCTGTGCTCTGGCATACGGTGGCCAGGATTTTAGAGGGAAGCTCTTGCAGGCAGGATGAGGCTTGCTTTGTGGGCCTCCACTGTTTACAAGGGTCTGACTCTCTCCTGAGGCTGAGGAGTATCGGTGCAATGGAGCTGGGAGACCTGAGACCTTTACTTCCTTTGCAAAAGTTGGTTATGAACGCAGATAATATGCTAGAACTGAACATTTTAACAGGATCAAGGCTTTCTTCAGGGAGAGGGACACTGGAACTTTATAACTATAATTGGATAATTGGGAAGAATATGGTGAAGAAAACACCAGTATTATGACGTATTGTAATAGGAAGGCCCCAACATAGTCCAGCCAGAGCAGCTCTCCAAATTAACACAACTTGGTGTCCTAGACCAATGGCTCAATTCCCATGCAAGGGAATAACTCGGGATAGTTCTTGAACCCACCCATCCTGCAAATGAACCCTCTGACCACCAGGGGGCGGGATTGAGACTGGCCTGGCACAAGCAGGTCCCTCCTAGAAAAACCTTACAAAGTGTGTAGATGCCCTTCTGTCATGCCTGGAGAAGTCAACATCTGTCTCCAGAGGTCAAGGCCACAGTGAGGGTGCACGATGCCTGGTTGCTCCACACAGAATGTGGGGAGGGAGTTCTTCCGGCGGAGTTAGTCCTAGATCATGCTCTTAGCAGGGTGACACCACCTGGCCCGAGGCTCTG
>NW_011889197.1:146808-183377 GCF_000151845.1 Pteropus vampyrus
TGATGAGGGCTAAGATCAGGGAGCCCAGGGTACTGTGTGTGCACATGGGTGGGGCAGGAACTGGGCTGCTGGGGGTGGAATGGAGACCGGGCTCTCCATGAGCACACCTGCAGAGCTCCATGGGCACACCTGCAGAGCTCTGTGCTCTGGCATACGGTGGCCAGGATTTTAGAGGGAAGCTCTTGCAGGCAGGATGAGACTTGCTTTGTGGGCCTCCACTGTTTACAAGGGTCTGACTCTCTCCTGAGGCTGAGGAGTATCGGTGCAATGGAGCTGGGAGACCTGAGACCTTTACTTCCTTTGCAAAAGTTGGTTATGAACGCAGATAATATGCTAGAACTGAACATTTTAACAGGATCAAGGCTTTCTTCAGGGAGAGGGACACTGGAACTTTATAACTATAATTGGATAATTGGGAAGAATATGGTGAAGAAAACACCAGTATTATGACGTATTGTAATAGGAAGGCCCCAACATAGTCCAGCCAGAGCAGCTCTCCAAATTAACACAACTTGGTGTCCTAGACCAATGGCTCAATTCCCATGCAAGGGAATAACTCGGGATAGTTCTTGAACCCACCCATCCTGCAAATGAACCCTCTGACCACCAGGGGGCGGGATTGAGACTGGCCTGGCACAAGCAGGTCCCTCCTAGAAAAACCTTACAAAGTGTGTAGATGCCCTTCTGTCATGCCTGGAGAAGTCAACATCTGTCTCCAGAGGTCAAGGCCACAGTGAGGGTGCACGATGCCTGGTTGCTCCACACAGAATGTGGGGAGGGAGTTCTTCCGGCGGAGTTAGTCCTAGATCATGCTCTTAGCAGGGTGACACCACCTGGCCCGAGGCTCTGTATTTAAGGCCCATGCCTGCCCCAGAGTCACCAGGGATGTGCTTCCACACAGTTTTCTCAGCATTTGGGCCATGCTGAAGGTGCAAAGTGAGATATAGAATAAATACTGGAATAATTGAAACTATAATTGACTCTTGAACAACATGGACTGAAACTGTGTGGGTCAACTTACACACATATTTGTTTCAATAATACATGTATTGTTTTTGACCTATGATTGAGAGTCCACAGATGCAATGATCTATGCCATTTTATATAGGGGACTTGAGCAGATTTAGGGGGTCCTGGAACCAATTTTCCACAGATACCAAGGTAGTTAGGTTTTGGGGGAGTCAAAAGTTATAAGCAGATTTTCAACTGCCTGGGATGGGTGCTCCTAGCCCCTACACTGTTCAAGGGTCAATGGTATTTGGGGCTCCGTTTCCAGTTTGCACCTCTGGGATAAAGCACTGGGCCAGCATCCATCTTCTTCTCAAGGAGCTGTAGCCACCTCCTTCCTAAGGCTGAGGTAGCAAGACATCTGAGTCCATCTGAGGTCAGGAAGTGCTACTTGCCGGGTACTCCTGGGCAGCTACTCTAGGATCTGTCTCTATTGGGAAAAGACAGACCAGAGCAGGCTCCCTCCAAACCCATCTTTGCACCTTGGCAAAAAAGGGTGAGTGTGTGATATAAGAAACACAGAGGAGGTTCAACAGGACCAGTCTCTTACACCAAGATTCAATCACACCCAAAATTCCATAGCTGAAAATTAACCAATTCAGGCCATTAGTGTCCTCACTTCAAGGCATCTTTTAAAAATCACCAATCACAGCTAACTCATCTTTGCTCTTTTGTAATACATAATGTACTTCTCTGTGCAGGCCTCACAAATCCTCATGACATTTCTGGAGGACAAGTACTACCATGCCACTTCTCATTTCACAGAGAGGGATGTGAAGACTTGTCCAAGGTCACCAGCACTCAGTTCCAGGTCTCCTCCCTCTCACTTTGGTGTCTTCCCCATTATCTTGTGTACAACCCAAGCACCTTTATGTGGATGAATTTGCCTGATCACTGGGCATTGTGGCAGCAAAGTTGGCACATTCGGGAGGTGGCAGCCTCAGGAGGAAGAGGGGGAAAGAGCCCAGGGCCTGAAGATATGAAACCTGGAGGAAGGAAACCTAGACATGCTGAGGACATTGTCTCTTCCACATCAGGCAATAGTGGCAGAGCCACTATTTGGGGGCATTTCAGGCCTCTTGGAACTCTGTGTGTGTGTGTGTGTGTGTGTGTGTGTGTGTGTGTGTGTGTGTGTGTGTTTTCACACTTATTGGCTCTTTAAATTTGATGAAGAACAGGCATATTTCAAATGATTTTCTAGGCCATGATGTGTCAGCCACGGCACTCCTCTAAGCTATGACACCAGCTCCCGGCAGGGACTGGTACCCTCCCAGGCTGTAGAGTGTTTCCACAACCTCCTAAGCAGGACACTGCCCTCAGTTCCCACTGTGGAGGTTGGAATTACCAGGACACAAGCCACCTGGCAGAGGTCATACCACAGATGCCCCATGATATCAGCAGCTGAGCTAGGTGCTATAAAATGTTATACAAAGTCCCAGGCCCTACTCTCCAGGAATTTATTAAACAGTCTTAGTTATAGTCCTGTCCCTCCCTGGGCCCCTCTCCCTTTGCCTGTGGCAGCTACACATTGTTACAATGAGACAGTGATTCTCTTTACTTAGGAAGGGTAATGACACTGGGCTGGGGGATCACAAGAATTGAGTGGAGCCCCAGATCTGCCACTAAATTGCCTGTGTGACTTTGAGGAAGTTATTTGGCCTCTCTGAGCCTCAGTTTTCTCATCTGTGAAGTGGGAAAGAGAACATCACCATGCAAGATTGTTCTGAGACTGTCACTAGGAAATGTACACAAAAAGATTTTGAAAGCCACAAAAAAGCAGTGCACGTGTGAAATAAGATGGTACTATTCTTGGGGAAGAGGTAAACAGAACAGCCAAGTGTCCCAATTGGCTACAGCCACGTCTTCTCTCTCCTTTCCTTCTGTACCTGCTCCTCTACCCTCTTAAAACTTACCTATTCTTAGATTCTTGTGCCTTCAATTATTTATTCTTATAATAAATGTTTATTGAGCACCCTGAAGAAAGAAGCCTGGTGTCTCAGAAAGAATGTGAATTTGAATCTTTTGCCATATCCCCTAATGGTCATGACTCTAGGCAAGTCCCCTGACTTCTCTGAGCTTCAGTTTTCTAAAATATAAAATGGAAACAACATCTACATTCCAGGGTTATTGGGAGGATGGTGTGTAAAAACAAAGGCTCAGTGCTCAATAAATGTAACTCCCTTCTTCATCCTGCTTACTGTTCATCAGAGAAACTCAACAAATATCAAGCAGCAATGGGGCTTGATATTAATGTACTATGCTGTCCCCCAAAAAAAAAAATCCATGCATTTTAATGAGACCCTGGGACTCACCATAAATTCTGGGCTGATATTAGTCGATTGAATCTATTTCTGAGCCATCAATGCCATCTTCAAAAGGAGTAAGTGAAGGAGCCTTTCCAAGCCCTGTAGCAGGGCCACTAGGGGCTCAGCTGTGCCAGAGCCATTAGGGACTCCCATATGGGGACCAGGTAAAGCCTTATTGTCCAATAAGGTGTTACTCCCATCCCCACCAACACCGCTGCCTTTGAGTGCTAGCCTTTTTTAAATCAAAAATACAGTGAAGCATTTCTTCAGCCAAATGATGACCTGGATGGGGACTGTCAGGGCATGGGATGGAGGGCTTTAGGTTTTTCGGCATCCCTTTTTGAGAGAATAAAATTTAAAAGTGGGTGTATCATTTGGTAACTTTGATATTAAGCCTCCGAGGGGGTGGATTTAGAAAGACAAGTAAATATATAGTGCATGGGCACTTTAAAAGGCTCATTTAATCATTAATTCAGCAAGTACTGGTTGAGTTAGGTCCCCCTGTAGTTTCTGGGGACACAGCAGATCGCACCCTGCCTGGTGTTGCTGACATTTGGTGGACCCATGTAGGAGAAACTAGTAGTAGTAAAATGTATTATATGTGATGGAGTGAACTTGAGGTGCATATAATAATAGAAAGTTCTCAAAAATATAATGTTGAGTAAAAAAAGAGTAAAAAACAGAATAATACAAAATAGAGTTTTGTAGGGACTAATAACAATAACATTTCACGAAGAGTATGATCTACTTAAAAGTATGTGTTTGAGATAAAAATATACATACATACATACTACATACATAAATAAATACATACATACATACATACATACATACATACATACATAATGTACAGGAGAGTTTAAAAAGTTGTGTGAGTGTGGGTGTGTATTTGTAATAGCCTGACAGAAAATTTAAAGAAAGAGAAAGGAAGGTTTTATATCCTAGCAATTTAAGTAATTTCAAATGGAACATTCAACATCCCCATGTTCAAATTATTTTGCTGTCAAGTCACTGGGGAATTTCATCCAAATAAATTTCCATCTTGAAAGTGTCACTGATTCTTTTATTTTGTAAGTAACAGTAGAGATAATATACAAGTACAGAAAAGTCTGTGAAGGCAAGAAATACTCTATTACCCCTAGAAGCTTATCAAAGTGTTGTTTTTTAAGGGAAGTTTCATCTATAAGAAGAACTTTGGTGCCAATTAGTACTCATCCATTTCTGAACTCCTTAGATTCACCTCTTGGTTGTGTGCATTTCCTTTTCATTTACATAATAGCTCATGGCTATTATGTTCCCTGAGTTTTTATGTGTTTGACATTGTCTGTTGCCTCTGTAT
Source organism: Pteropus vampyrus (assembly GCF_000151845.1). Lineage (NCBI taxonomy): Eukaryota > Metazoa > Chordata > Mammalia > Chiroptera > Pteropodidae > Pteropus > Pteropus vampyrus. The sequence continues at coordinate 151,462 of NW_011889197.1, forward strand.
TAACAATAACTTGTCTGGTGGAAATTCTCGTCTTCCACGTTCTTTTCCTCAGAACTTTATGGATATTGTTCTATTATCTTGTTCCATTAAATGCTGCCTGATTTTTATTGTCCCCTCTCAGCCTACCCCTACCATTGCAAATGAATTACTTTTTGCTCTCGGTTACATAAGACTCTTTTCTTCTACTTTAAAGTATAACTAATACATCTAGGTATCTCTCAGAGCTGAGCATTTGGTATCACTTTTTCTCCCAAAACCCAATGTGCCCTTTCAATTTCCTGACAGTTGTTCCTTCTTTTTCTTTTACAGTAATAAATATTTTTCCATTTCATGTGTTGTAGTATTTCCTTTGGGAACGTAAAGAAATATGTTAGATCATTATCTACACTCCGTGTCTTTATCTTCCTCCTAACTACTTCGACTTTGTCTTTTCTCTAAGAATTTTCTGTGATTATCTCAAGCTTTATCTAAGTGTGATGAATTTCGTATTTAGATATGTTAACTTTGTTTCTTGCTGTTTCAGAATTATTTAACTCTATAATTGTTATTTTACTCCTCAATTTTTTTCTTAGCTCTATACTGACTATATTTAATTTCATCGTTTTGTCTGATTATTTTTGTTTCATTTAATTCATGTTCTTCTCTTTTTTTCCTAAGTAAAAAAACACTTGTTTTGTATTTTTTTTCTTGTTTCTTAGGGTTATGTTATATTCCATAATGAACCCTTCCTTTATTCATTGACACTTTTCTTTCTTGCTATTTTTGTTTTTATATATGTATAATTGCCATGAATTTTATTTTTGAAAAAAATTAATATAAGCAGTTCTATCAGCACATCCAATTTTCCTGTATATAGTGTAAATCAGTTTTACTTTGTTCTCATCTCAACACATCTGAATTCTGTTGTCTTTTCTTCAGTATTGTTTGTTTCAATTCTTACAATATTTCTTATCCTTAGCAAGTTAATTAAACTTCCTGTCTCTCAGTTTCATCTGTCTATAAAATAGGGATAATAATAGTACTTACTCTACAGATTGAGCCTTAAATGAGCTATAAAGCGCAAAGTATTTGTAACAGAGCCTGACATATACTAAAGGCTAATACCCCAAAGGCTCTCACCTCCCCAACTTCTAAGTTGTAGATGCCCATGCTCTCAGTTCTTGGACCTCCTCTCTAGCTACACTAAGTTCCTTGGTGAGCTCTTCCTCACTGCAGTGTTAATATCATTTATAAGCTGATGACTTTCAAATTTCCGTTTTAGCTTGGACTTCTCTCTCTGGACCTGTATTTCTAACCACTTACTTAACATTTCCACTTGAGTGTCTAAAAGACACCTGAAACTTCCTGTGTCCAAAATCAACCCCCTGATCTCCAGTAGCTCCTCTCTCAGGAATCTACTCCTCTTGTAGTCTTCATCACTGTGGTTAATGGTAACGCCACCCTTTCATTTGCTCAGGACAAAAACACCAGGAATTATCTTTGGCTCCTCATTTTTTGTTTGATCTCACATTTAACTAAATCCTTCAGTGTAGAATCCAGAATCCTTCCACTTCTCATCACCTTTCCTACCACTGCCCTTGTCCAAACCATTGTCATATCTCACATGTATCATCCCAAATGCCTCCCAAATGGAGCCTCTACTTCTATCCTTGACCCGTCCAAGTCTCAATATTGCAGGAATTTTTAAATTGAAATGATGTCACTCCCTTCCTGAAATCCTCCCAGTGGCATTTCATGTCACTAAGAGAAATAAAAAGACAGTCTTTATGAGATGCTGTATGATCTGCCTGCTGCCACCTCTCTAATCTGGTCTCACCCTACTCTCTTCCTTATTTATTCCACACCAGCCCACTGACTGTCTGTCCCTTGAACACACCAGATAAACTTCTATCTATCAAGAATGGATGTTGAATTTCAATAAATTCTTCTGGATATATTGAGACAGTTACACTGATTTTTGAATGTTAACCTAACTCTGCATTCCTGAGTTAAACTCCACATAATTATTATCCATTTTCTATGTTGTTGGATTATATTTGCTAAAATGTTGTTTAGAATTCTTGCATCTGTAGTCATAAAAGATAATGCTCTTTAGTTTTCTATTCCTGTAATAGCTTAGATTTTGATATCAGTGTTATATTTATCTCAAAGAATGTGTTGGGAAGTGCTTCTTCCTCTTCATTTTCTGGGAGTGTTTGTGTAGAATTTATATTTTTTCTTTTTAAAAGTTCAGTAGAATTCAACCAGCAAAGCCATCTGAACCTGTAGTTTTCTTTGAGGTAAAGTTTTAATTAAAAGTAGAATTTTTATATATCTATTATCCAGTAGATGTATATGGTTATTCACATTATCTATTTCTTCTTGAGTAAGTTTTGGTGTTTGTCTCTTTCAAGGAATTTATTCATAATATTCCCTTATTATCTTGTTGAAATCTAAAGAATTTGTGGTAAAGATACTGCTCTTATTCTGGATATTGGTAATTTGTGAACTATTTTTTTTAATCCCTTTAACTAGAGATTTACCAATTTTATCGATCTTTTCAAAGAGCCAACTTTTGATTTGATTGATTTTCTCTATTGTTTTCTGTTTTTATTTTATTGATTTCTGCTCTGATACTAATTATTTTTTCTTCTGCTTACTTTGGGTTTTATTTACTCTTCTCTTTCTAGTTTCTTAAGGTAGCAGCTGAGGTCATTGATTACTTTTCTCTTTTCTAATGCAGGAATTTAGTAATATATATTTCTCTCTTTAGATACGTTGTTTTTTCACTACTATTTCATTCAAAATGGTTTCTAACTTCCCTTTCAACCTCTTTTACCCCATGGATTATTTAGAAGTTCATTAGTTAGTTTCCAAATATTTGGGGATTTTCCAGAAATTTTTCTGTTACTGATTTCTATTTCAATTCCATTGTAGTCAGACAATATACTTTTTATGATTTGAATCCTTTTAAATTTATTGATGGCTCACAATATGTATGGTATAACATGGTAAATGTTGTTGACAAGAATGTGTGTTCTGCTGTTGTTGGATGGTGTGTTCTATAAATGTCATTTAGCTTAAATTAGTTGAGAGAGTTATCCAAATCTTCTATATTCTTATTGATTTTCTGTCTATTTGTTCTATCAATTATGGAGAGTGGGGTGTTATAATCTCCAGGTATAATTGCATATTTATTTATTTCTCTTGCAATCCAATCAGTTTTTTCTTCGTGTTTAAAGATTTGTTACTATGGAAATAAACATTCAGGATTTTATGTCATCTTTATGAATTAACCCCTTACCATTGTGCAATGACCTCATTATCTCTGGTAGTATCTTTGCTCTGAAACTTATTTTGTCTGATATTAATATAGCTCCTTCAACTTCACTCTGATTAGTGTTAGTATCTTTTGTTATTCATTTACTTTTGACTTATTTGTGTCTTTAGGTTTAAAGTAGGTTCCAGCACATAGTTGGATTTTTCTTTTTCATTCAATGTCACAATCTCTAATTGTCATAACTGACAATCCTTTAATTGGGTTGTTTAGACTACTTATACTTAATATATTTATTCATTTGGTTGGGTTTAAATCTATCAAATTTCTATTTTGAAAATTTATCAGTCTATTTTTTATACCTTTTTTCTTTTATTTTCTGTCTTCATTTAGATTTTTTTATGATCTGTATTTTCTTTGTTGGTTTTCTAGCTATACCTCCTTTTTTTTTTACTTAATGAATTTAATAAGGTTGCCAGTTTAAAAAATCAACATATAAAAGTGAATTGCATTTCTAAATAACAGAAACAAATTTGAAATAGTAATTTTAAAAGTATCATTTACAATAGTAACAAGACAAAATACCTAAGAATAAATCTTGATAAAAGATGTGCAAGTCTTTTATGGGATAATTTTTTTAATTTTTTATTGAAAGATTTTAAACAGCACCTAAATAAAAATGGAATAATAATATATATATTATGCTTATGGATAAAAAAAAAACCTAAATATTATAAGAAGTGAGAACACAAAGGGAATGCAGACACATTTCAAAATACTCAACTTTTTAGTAATCTGGGAAATGTAAAATAAAATCACAAAGAAACAGCATTAAACCTATACTGAAATAAATGTGGCTTCAATCTGAACCCCAGAATTAGACTGACATACGCATTCAGTTGTGGACCACTACTGGATGCCTACATGGGAACTATTCCTTATAACACTGGCGTGGAGACCTGGTGCTCCCTGTGGTCAGCTGGACACCAAGAGGAATAAAGGAGAAAGAGTGGGGCTCTGATTGCTCAATTCCTGCTCCCAAGTTCATGGTCAGGTAGGTCATTTCTTCTTAGGGTAGAGTGTAGGGATAGAGACGGATCAGGAGAATTATGTTGATTCACATTCCTTCAACTAGAAAAAAACACCAGGAGTGGGAAATAAATATTTCCAATAAAAATAGCCATTTTATCATCTAGGTAAAACAAGTTACCCCTACGATGGTATAGTTATTTTTACAGGGAGGGGTATCCAGCATGTAGAATAATTTTTACAGCAAGAGTTAGCTATACTTCTTTGTTGTATAATTTAGTTTCCAAATTATCAACAACCATATATTCAAAATTCTACCTCTTCTCTATGTTCTTTATTCTCTTCTTCTAAGGTCCAGTGACCAATTTTTGGTTTGCAAAGTGTTTGTTACTGGAAAGCATCAAGTACATTGTTTATTCCAGCTGACATTTTTAAACTGAGTCCCCCTCAATAAAAGAAGCAGCACATTGATTTAAATTCTGGCACAAGCTCCTTTCTCATGGTGAATGGTCACATTGTACAGCACTGTTCTAAATGTTCTAGAAACACATGGGACAGTTTTGTCTTTGCAGAGCCAGAAAAGCCTTTAAGGCTACTGTAATTCAGGCTGAGTTTTCAAAGATAACTAGCTGTTCATCAGGTTGATGGGGTAGGCAAGAACACTCCAAGTGTTATAAGCTTTCTGAGGTTAGGTACCTTTTCCTCTTCATCTTGGTAGCCCCAGAACAGTGCCCAAGACATAATAAATGCTTGAAACGTGTCTGTAAAATTCAACTGAACATATAGGGGGTATAATGTCTGTAAAGGTACTAAATAAAGAGAGAAATGTGTCTCAAGGGCAGCAAGTATAGGGTGAGAGATGATGCTAGAGAAATAAAAAAAAAAAAAACAGATGTGGAAGGCCCTGTTAGACATGTTATGAGTTTCAAACTTTTTCTTAAAAATTACAGAGTTTATCTGAAGGGTTTCAAGCTTGATATGGTCCTACTGGCATCTTAGAAGATCCCTCAGACTTCATTGTAAAAGGTGGTTCAGAGTGAGCTAAGCAGGAGGTAAGAAATATGGTGAGAACCTGGGTGAAACTGGCTTGGCACCAGAGAGTAGTCATTTCTCTCTGTAGGCATAGACTTGGTGGAAATTCTCCCAGCTCTGCCCACTGAGAACACTCAAAGGTATTAGGTAGCAACTAGTATCTTTCTTTCTTTTCCTAGACCCAGGGAGCCCATGCCTTGTCCTGGATGTTTGTGATGGAGACATGAACAACATCTCATGGAGGCACAGAGGAGGAAGAGATGGTGTTAGTTAACTATATACTATTGCCATTCCCTGGTTCTGGGAATCAGACAGCTTCCCAAAGGGTATATGTTTACCCAAGACAGTGCTCTTGGAACAATGAAAGACAGCCTACACTTCTCATTCTGAGAGTTCCTTTTGGACACAGATATTATTCTAGCTCCAAACATTTCTTTACCAGAGAATTAGAAACTGTCCTTCCTACTTTTATACTCTAGAGCTTGTCCCCTCACTTCTCCATCCTCAACACATTCGACTTTCACAACACATCAAGATGCAAATCTAGTTGACAAATTCTTATAAGTCCCCCCACCCCACCCCCACCCAACTCCCCTCCCCCCGGTATTTCTGAAGCAGCTGATGTGTGACAGAAACAATTGTCTGGATCACAGAGTTTGCAAGAGACAGAAAGTGAAAGAGAAACAATACCAATGATGAAGGTAATAATAATAATAATAAAAGAGGAAACTTACCTAACATTGATATACAACATAGTTAAGTCTGTGTGTGTGTGTGTGTGTGTGTGTGCACACGCGCGCGCATCCACCCGTGCGCGCGTGCCGGTGGGGAAGCTATAGATGTGCACATGAGCTTTTGCAATTCATTTTCTATATAAGTAACTGGCTCCTGGCCAAATTTCCCTGTCCTGGACAACAAACAAATCCAAACTTACCCAAAAGCTTACTCCTTGCTAACATAGCCAGTGTCCAGTTATGTTATCTCAAAGATCTCTAGTGATCTGAAAGAAAAAAAAGAGAAAAACTTGAAGAGTCGTTCATTTTTGTCTTGATAGATTGACTTGCTTAAAAATTCCATGAGAGGGATAAAAAAAAAAACTGAGTAGCTGAAGTTACATAATGAGTAATGAGTGTCCAATTACAGGATATTTCCCCTTTATAAATAGATTTATTAATACCACAAAAAGGTATTAAATTTGACACTCTAGAAAGCAGTACTGTCCAACAGAAATATAAAGTTAGTCATATTCATAATTTAAATTCTTCTAGTAGCCGCATTAAAAAAGTAAAAAGAAACAGGAGAAATTAATTTAATGCTATAATTTTAATCCAATATATAAAAGGTATTATCATTTCAACATGCTATTAATATAAAACTTATTAACAAGATATTTTATATATTTTTTTCATACTAAGTCTCATATATCTCGTGTGTATTTTATGCACACAAGATATATTTCAATTAGGACTGGACTTAATTCAGGGGCTCAATAGATACATGTGACCAGTGGCTACTATATTAGAGAATGTAGCTTTAGAGATTTTTAGGTAATCTGACTTCTCCAAGGGGTCTTAACTGAGGGCTTAAGGGATCTAGACTTGCTTTCCTCCAGCTTTTTTTGACAAGTGCATGCACAGTTCTAGTGGGGCAAGGGCAACAATAGACTGAGAAGAAAAATGAGGAAGGAGATACTAAAGCCAATCCATCCAATCCCCTAGTAATATATCGGTGTCAACCTCAAACTACCTGGTGAGGAACTGTTGTCACAGATGCCATTGAACCAAAATCATTAGGAAAAGAGAACATTAGTTGCAGTAGGGCAGATGAGGCGCAACTCATCTTCCCATTCCAGTGGCTCTGTAGCATTGTTCTTAGCTGGTTCTCAGGACAGGTCTAGTTCACGTTCCCTGCTGTTTACCTGTAATGGTCCTTAAGAATTAATAGCTCTGTAAAAGACTGGATCTGAGAGAAGCTTTACAGGTCCTTTGATTCAACCTCCTTATTTTACAGTTGAGGACAGTGAGATTCAGAATGTCAAAAAAAATATTGCCAGAGGGCCCAGAGCTGGTTAGAGGCAAAGCCTCTCTTAGCCTTGAGCAACCTGGGCTGATGTCTTTTCCTCTGCACCAGACAGATATAAGAATGTGTTCAGCTGGAGCAATCCACAGCTAATGTTCCCCAGGGCTTCTAAGTTCCAGTGTATATAGAAAAAGACAAATATTGTCATTAGTTCAGGTTGAATTAATGCATATTCTCATCATACCTGTTGAAAAACTCTCAGGATAAAAATGAAGTGCTGGGAACACTGATATACAGACAAGGGAAGGCAAGCAAATGCTAGGAGAAAAAGGCAGTAACATCCTCCCCTCCCAGTAACTCCCACTGACCAAAAGTCTGAACGATTCCAATGAATGAAGAGTTGTCAGACTTGTTAAAATAGGAAGACCCACCTACATCCTGCCTACAAGAAATGTACTCAACTACAAAGAAAATGTACTGAAATGTAAAGGAATAAAAGGTTACTAAAATCAAGATCTCAAAGAAATATCTTCACCTCTCATGTTCATTGCAACATTATTCACAATAATCAAGACATAGAAGCAACCTAAATATCTATGGCAGAGAAATAGTTAAAGAAAATGTAGCATATACATACAATGGAATATTATTCACCTTTAAAATAGAAGGAAATCCTGTCATCTGTGACAACATAGATGAACCTGGAAGGCATTATGCTAAGTAAAAAAAGCCAGATACTGAAGGACAAATGTCACATGATATCACCTACATGAAGAATCTAAAACAGTCAAACTCATAGAAGCAGAGAGTACAGTGGTGGTTGCTAGAGGCTAGGGGAAGGAGAAAACAGGCAGACATTGGTCAAAGTGTATAAAGTTTCAGTTATATAATATAAATAACTCCTAGAGATCTCCTGTGCAGCTTAGAGCTTATAGCTAACAATATTGTATCATATACTTAAAAATAGCTGAAAGAATAGATCTTATGTTAAGTATTCTTATCACAAAATACTAATACTACTGCTGCTGCTGCTACTACTACTACTACTACTACTACTACTACTACTACTACTAATAATAATAATAATAATAAAAAGGACAGAAGGAAACTTCTGGAGGTGATGGATATATTTAAGGTATACTGTGGTGGTGATGGTTTCACACATGTCTACTTATCTCCAAACTCATCAAGTTGTATACATTAAATATGTAAAGCTTTTTGTATGTCAATCATATTTTGACAAAATGATTTTTTTAAAAAAGAAAAATAAGTTAAAAATTAAAGGGTGGAAGAACACATACCATGCAAACACTAAATATAAGACAATGTGGCTGTATTAATAACAGACAGAGTAGATTTCAAGACAAGAACTATATCAGAGATTAAAAAGGACATTTTATAATAACATTGGGGTTAACTAATTAGAAAAAACATAATTCTAAATGTCTGCGTACCTAATGACAGAGTTTCAAAATACATTAGTCAAAACCTGACAGAACTGAAAACAGAAATAGATAAATCCACAGTTATTGTTCAGGATTTAAAAATTCTCCTCTCAGTGACTGATGGAAAATGTAAACAGAAAATCATGAAGAATATAGAAGCCTCGAAAGCACTATCAACAACCTTGACCTAATTGACATTTTAAAAACAATACATCCAACAGCTGCAGAATACACATTCTTTTTTAGTACATATTGAAGATTCATCGAGATTGATTATATGCTGGATTATAAAACAAATCTTGATATATTTGAAAGGATTGAAATTATGTTCTCTGATCACAAAATAAAAATTATAATTTAATAACAAAAAGATATTTGGAAAATTCACCAAATATTTGAAAGTCAAACAACATACTTTTAAATAATCTATGAGTAAAAGAAGAAATCACAGAGGAAGTTAGAAAAAAAATTTAACTAAATGAAAATGAAAACATATTTGATTTTGTGGGATGTCGCTAAAGCAGTTCTTACAAGGCAGTTAAAGCTTTAAATGCTTACATTGGAAAAGAAAAGTGTAAAACGATCTAGGTTTTCATTTAAAAGCAAGAAAAAGAACAAATTAAATTCAAAGTGAGTAGAAGAAAGGAAATAATTCAAAGTAAAAATTAGTAAAAAAAAGAAAAAATCAGTGAAATCAAAAGTGATTTCTTTGACAAAGTTAATAAAATTGACAAACTTCTGGCTAGACTGATAAAGGGAGAAAATGCAAATTAACAATATCAGGAAAGAATGAGAGACCATCGCTACAAAACCTAAAGATAGTAAAAGGATAAGATTTATAATAAATAATTTTAAAAGAATAAATTTGATTATCTAAATGAAATAGATTTCTTGAATGACATGAATTACCAAAACTGACACAAAAAAGAAATAGAAAAATCTGAATGACCATGTAACTATTGAATATATTGAATTTGTACTTGAAAACTTTCCCATAAAGAAAACCCTAAGTACAAACAGTTCCATGTGTGAATTCTAAAAAATAATTAAAGGAAAAATACTCTGAATTCAACATAAATTTTTCAGAAAATAGAGAAAGAAGGAACACTTTACAACTCATTTTATTCTCATAAAATCAGAATCATCCTGATACCAAAACTAGATAAGGACATTATAAGAAAAGAAAACTAGAGCAATATGCCTCAATATCAACTAAAAAAATTCTTAACAAAATGTTAGCAAATGAAATCCAGAAATACGTGGAAAGGATAATACATCATTTGCCTGTCTGGGCCTTAGTTCCTTTACCTGTAAACTAAGAGGTTGAGTTAGAACTAGATAATTTCTTAAGTCTCATTTAGGTTTTAAAATTTTATGGTTCTCTCAACTTGGCCTCTGGTCTAGATTCATCATTTTTAAAGGGGCTTAGAGTTGTTGAAATTCCAGTTTCTAGTAGACCGAACTTGAAAAAAATGGTTAGTTTAAATGGTGTTTCAGTATAAATTTACAAGGCAATTCCTGTTCTCCCCAACCTTGCCCCACTCCCCATTAGCTCAAGTAGTGTGAATATTAAGCCAGAAGAAGAGAAAATTACATAGGGCAGAGGAGGTCTCTAGGGGATGGGCCCTTACTTACGTCACACTACGTAAGTAGTTCCCTAACCAATCTGGGATTTCCCAGGTGCTGATGCAGCACATGCATTATTCAGAATGGTCAGCGACTCCAACCCGGTGGTACTGAGCCTTGGTGGTACTCAACCTGAAAGCCAAACCTGACAAAAGGACCCACACAGAACTCCTTCAACCACCGCTTAGAAAATCAGAGGAGAAAGAAGCCAATGCAAAGAGCACACCAGAAGATAAACTTCCTTCGTTCCAGCGTTGTACATAAGTGTGCAGTTCCAAAACAGGATAGCAAAAACTTTTTGTACCTTTATTTTATGCTTCTTGAATTCCTAAGAGATAGATATATGTTGTACCTGTTCATTCTATTCTCTGTATCTCAAATGCCTTTTTGTATTTCCACCTTCCTATTTCGCTCTTTATTCCTGTTTCATTTATCTCTGTATGTGTAATTTGAATTATCCTTCAGTCCTCTAAGTGTCTATAGCTGTGTCTAATCAACTATGGATTTAAAAAATCTCAAATGCATAGAATTAGATTGAAGTTAATCCTGTTCTATTATATATTTTTACCATTCATTAGTGTATGGCCCTCTTTTGTTTGTTTATATATGTATTGGTTCATTAATAATATAAACAGTGAAGGAACTAGAATGTTAATAATAACCTATCTACCTATATGCTTCCTCCTCATCTTGTCCCAATGTTTCCTCTCATACAAAGTAGCTACTATCCTGAACTTTGTTATTATTCCACTACTTTAAAAAAATTAATCATATTTTAAGAATATATGTATTTCCTAGAAGTTATTATGCTGTGTGAAATAAGCCAGACAGAGAAAGATAAATGCCATATGATTTCATTTATATGCAAAATCTAAGGAAGGAACAAAAAGAACAAACTAATCAAAAACAAATTCACAACTACAAAGGACTATCTGGTGACCGCCAGAGGGAAGGGAGTTTAGGGGCCTGGGAGAAAGGGGTGAAGGGTTAAAGAAGTACAAATTAGTAGTTGATAAATGATCACAGGGATGGAGAGCATGGCATAGAGTATGCAGTTAACATTAATGTAATGACTAGGTGGAGAGCCAGAAAAGAGAAAGAGCAATTAGGGGGATCATTTTATAAACTATATAAATGTTTAACCAATGTACTGTTACTTGAAACTAATAATAAAGTAAAATAAAAATAAAACAAAACAAAAGAATATGTATTTCTAAAAGCACATTGTTCAGTTTTTGTTTTTTAACTTTAAAACTTTGTAACTATAAAAATGGTTCTATAATGAAATAGTCTTCTGGGACTTATTTTTTCATTCACAATTATGTTGTTAAGATTCATGCATATTGCTACATGTAGCTGTAATTCATTTGTTTTGACTGCACTATAATGTTCCATTGTGTCATGGTGTGACTATAGCAGTTTATTTATCCACTCTTCTGTCAGTGAGCATTTGGATTGTTTCCAGGTTTGTCCCATTATGAACAGCACTACTATAAACATCATTATTCATGTCTCTTGGCTTTGTCTTGATTTTGTTCCAAGACATGCAATTGCTGAGATATATGCTATGCAAATGCTCAACTTTCATAATAATGTTGCACTCTTTTCCTAGGCAGTTGTACCAAATAAATCTGCAATTTATCCTGTCTATTGAGTTTTTAATTTTCAATGCCCATATTTTTCACTCATAAAGGTATTATGTAGTTCTTTATTGAATTTGCTTTTACTTTTATAAACTACTGTCATTGTAACTCTTATTTCATTTATCTGTCTAATCAGTTTAAACATCCAGATATTATAATCTCATTCAAATTGTATAATTATCTCTAGTTACTGAGTCTGTTTGTTGTATCTGCTTAACATCCATACACACTCTCTCGCCCCATGGTTGTTTCTTCATGTGGTTTATAAACTTTGATTTTGAGCTTATCTTCACCACAACATTATCCCCACTAGAGAAATCCTGTCTACTATGGCTTAATTGCCTCTACAAAGTGACTTTTCAGTGGCTTCTACAGGGATTTGTGTAGTTTAGGACTGGTATTTGTGTTATGTTGATGTCTTAGTTTAGAGTTCCTGTGTGCAGGTACAGCATGCATCTAGACACCACAACCTCACATGGCACAGGCCTGAAGTTTTGCCTTCTCATAAATGACTTTTTTCTTTTAACTCCACCCAAGCCTGAAATTTATGTCAAAATTCCTTGTCATGTCCACAGGTTAATGGATGAAGTTTTCCTAGTTCCCTTTCCAGGGACTCGAAAACCCTTCAAGTCATTTGACTTTATCAGGAGGATTCAATTAATGATTCCTAATTTATGCATGCTCAAGACCATGCCCTATGCCTGTATAACCATGAAAACCAGTCTACAGCCCCTGCTGCCCACATGCAGGCCTAAAGATTCTCTTGGGCCATTATAATATTAGCTCCCACTTTCCACTCTCTCTGAGTCTGAGTTATTTCTTTTGTTTACCTAGCATTTCTGTATGTAGATGAAATAAGGGGGTAAGTCTAAGTCTGTGTAGGTAGCCTTATGGCTAGAAATTTTCTTATATATGTTTATTAGAGCATTTATGTCATTCCTTCTTGGGTTTTGTTAATTGATTGACTCAAGTCTCTCACAATAAGAGCAAGCTTCTTGAGGGCAGCCACGCTGTATTCACCTTTGTGTCCTGTACATACACAACTTTTGCACCAAATGTGCATAATACACATCTGAATATAATTGTGAAATACAGACGTAATGCACGAACAAATTAATGAATGAATGCCACCTGGCATCATCATCTTAATACTCCAAATTTACTTTTCAATTAAATCCACTGTCTATATTTTATTCAAAGAACTCCTAGGGTATAGAAAGGCAGAGATTTATTCAAGGTCATAGAAGATCAGCCAAAGAGGGCCAGAGGATTTGGGAATCCTGAGCCCTGGATAGCTGACAACCTGTTGTCTCTGTTCTCCAATGACTGTAGGAGGACAGGACAGCTGCCACATGGAGCAGTGCACTGTACAGTTTCTAGGATTTGTAGCACTCGCTTATTCCTTCCAGACAGAGTGAGGACCAGGGTTTGTGAAATTTCAGGAGTGAGAGCACCTTCAGAAAGTGGCAGAACACAGGTAGCTTTTGTGCAAACTCTCCCACTCTCAGTGCTGCCAGGACTTCTCTTGTTCCACCTGAAATATTCCTGCTCTTCCAGTCATGAGTGGAGGGTATATAACAATGCAGAGCTTATGTTCTGAGTGAGTATGTGTGAGTGTACACATTCATGTGCATGCATAAGAGATGTGTGTGTTAACTGCTTATGTCCTTGGGGAGAGAAAACCAGCCCTCCATGCATAACTTTGCCTCAGCACTCGCCAATCATATTGGAGTTGCTTATGTGTCTGCCTCCCTAGATTGTGAGTTTCTTAAAGGTAGGTACTATGTCTTCATCATCTTTGCATCTTCTGGGCCAACAGAGTAAATGTTTGTTAAATCAGATGATCAAAAACAAAGCATGGGAAAAGATGCCTCAAACAGTCCAGTTGCTTCTCTGGGCCAGGGTCTGTGTCTCTCATAGCCCAAGTATTTGAAGATGCAGTGTCCCTTTATTCCTTTTTTCCAACAGAAAGACAGAAGCCAAACCAGATGCCTTCCTCTTTCCTTAGCTTAATTCTCTATCAGCGTTGTACATGGATGTTAAATAGGCTTATTTCCACCTTTGAGAGCTAGAACTAGTTTGAGGCTTCTTTATGAGGTGTGTGGCAATGGTGTCCCCAAATAGCTTGGGGTGATGAAAGAAATCAGCTTGAGAGCAACACCTCCTTGTTTGTCTCTCAGCCTTGGGAGTGGGCCCCAGTAGGGCTTTGCCCCAGCCCTGGCTTCTCTCTGCCCAGGGCTATGCAGTACTCAGAGTGGTTGCATTCTGAGTGTGTGAAAAGAGCAAAGGCAATATGAGTCAGAGAAATAATTCCTAGGGCCAACCTCACCCTAAAATTGTTTCATTAAAATGGGGATCTAGAGAGGGGGAACAAGTCCTTTGCCAAAGTCTCCACACTGTTTCAACTTGCCTTTGACTTGAGGACTCAGCAAACACTAACACAGGGCAAACAAACCAAGAGAGGCTTGATTTACAGAGCACTCCTCTGTCCCAGAAAGATATAAAACATTGTGAATTGAGGTTCTAAAGTGTTCACAAACAATACAAGCTGATCTTACCCCTCTGTCTCTTCCTAGAACCCTAGAATAAATTTCTAATGGCTAACATGCCCTTTTAAGAGGCAGGACATAGAAAAAGTTTCTTTCGTACAGGTGCCATTAGGTCAGTCAGATGAAGAGCTGGTCTTTTGCTGTGTTCTTCAAGGCAGGAATCTTGAGTTCACTGGGAGAATTTCATAAAAGTGTTTTCTCTGTCATCCAGCTTTATGGGGCTTCCATCAGTACTAGAGGTTATGTAGTTTGGAGAGACAACTTCAATTTTCATAGCTTGACTCCTAATGGCACAAATACCTGAGTTTCTACAAACTTTGTTTTCAGACAGTCTGCCCAATGAATACTAGTCCACTTCTCTGGAACACTGGAGAGTTCTCCTTACAATGGGAATTCCAGAATTTTTGTAGAAAATGGTTTTAAGGGACACCAATATTGGAAGTGGAAGCCAGGGAATTTGTCTTAAACCTGGGCTTTCGTGAACCATGCGATCAGGTGGTTGAAAATGATCATGAGAAAGGAAACAAACATAAAAGTACAATTAATGAAAAAATATATACTTCGTTTACATCAATGAGATACTCTTTGGGGTTTTATGGACATGATATTTGAGATTCATTTTTTCATTCTTATAGTCAATTATTCTAGTTGTATTTTATATCATTTGCTTTGGCTTTGTTTCTTTCTTCTAGATTATTCTGTGACCTTATAGGTTTGGGAATTTAAGATACATATTTATTTATTTATTTAGCTGAAATTTACTTCTTTACTTAATTTGTTGAGACTTTGGGTATGAGGTTGAGCAGATGAGTGTGGAGTAGGTAATATGGCCCTGCCAGTGTTCCTTGGCTCCTTGGGACCCTAGGAGGAATGCTGTCATTAGAATTAGCCTGACTGTATCTATAGTAGAAGCACAAAGGATCAGATTAAATCCAATCAGGGAAACTTTCAATAGCAGAAGAGAGCAAGTCACTACTTCTCTCCAGATTTCAATTTCCTATAAAATGAATAGGTTGGCCTAGATGACTAAGGTCTCTTTCTGCAAGCTCTATCTAGCTATCCACCCATCCATTCCCAGCAGATTGGGTGATGGGGCCTATTACTCAGGTAATTTTCATCTCTGCCATCTACTTACTATAATCTCAGAGTAAGTTCTTTTGTGCCTCTCTGACTTCCTGTTCTCTAGATGCAACAAAGTAAGATTCCTTGTCATTGCTTATGGATAGGGAAGAGGCCTACATTGTAAGGCCTCTTCCCTATCCATAAGCAATGACAAGGAATCTGAGCAGCTCAGAAAGGAATGGTGATTTAGCCCATTGCTTCCTGAAGAATCTGAAGAGCACAGCCAAATCTAGGGAGAAAGATCCACACAAGCAACAGGGGGACACTTCCTCTTTTGGAAGAGGAAAATGAATAAGAGAAGACTAGCTCCCACCTGGGACCACACAGGACAGCCTCGACCACAGAACTGTGCAGTGAGGCTCCTTCTACCTGTCCCCATGGGACCTTGGTTACTCACATTTACAAAGTGTTACAGCAAGAAGGTCTGCAGAGATCACCTCAACACCATACTTTTGAAAGATGATATGAGCTGTGATTAATCTTTACTAAACCTGAGACCATTTTTTTTCCTTCAGCAGGTAATCCAAAGAGAATCTATTAAGTGCACAAATTCAGAGCCAAACCAGATGAAATAAACAGAGGCGACACTTTCCTTCTGAGAGTTTATCATCTAAATGAAACAGCGCAAAGTCAAAATGAGGGAAAAAAATCCTGCACAACCTTCAAGAGCATGGACATTGGTTACATTAGCTCAAGGGCTTTTGATATACTCAGGGATGAGGGCTGTGCGTTTAGATATAGGGCAATGCTCTCAGCAGGAAAAATCATGCCAGTCACTTAGGAAGTTTCTATGTTGGTGGGAATTCCAAGACATCAACAGGGTTGACTTGATATGGCAACTTGGAAGGAGGTGGTGCCGGAAAGTAGTTCAAGGAAGCATGGACAAGCTCATCTATTGTAAGGTAACGTTTGCCAGAGCTTTAAAGTATGTGGCCGCTTGAACTGAGGAGCTGCTAAATTGACTCTCTCATTATTCAGATTTCTCAGGTAATCCCACTTCCTCTACCAGACCTTCTCAGGATGTGTCCAATAAGATCCAGGATCTTTACCTTTTAAATATGGTATTAGAATTCAAATAAACGTGTTAAATTTGCTCTCTCTACCTAAATTCACACTGGCACATATTTACATTTTAGTGGCTTAGTAAATTATACCTACTGTGTTCTTTCATCAAGCAGACAATAGACCTCACATAGCCATATAATGATTGAGGAGGAAGAAGCATAACTACTCCAGCCCACTCATTTCACAGATGAGAACACTGAAGTTACCAGAGACTTTGCTAAATTTGTCTAGATCAGTGACTGGGAACACCTGCATCATGTTTGTCAGCACAATGTGGCCTTGGGTCTGCCTCTCTGATGTGTTCCATCTCAGACTCCCTTCCCTGTCCTAGGCAGCATTGGTCTGGCTCCACCATCACTGCCCCCTGCTCACCCCTAGCACTTACAGACTCCTCCTGTTTGGCTCCAACATGAAGGCAACAGAGTAGAAGAGAAAACTGGACTTCAGCAGATAAAGCGGAGGGGTTGAGATAGAGGCAGAAAAGAAAGGCTGCAGACAAGTGAAAATTGTCTTGTGAACATACAGTGAATAAGACTGATCTCCACGATTATTCTGATTCTAAAGACAACTCACAAAGAGACTGTCCAGAAATGTTTAGACCAAAGCAGACACTTCTGAAGAATATTATGAATTTGGATCTCTAATGTTCCAATATGCTCATGAAGAAAAGAAGCAGCTCTTTCGTTTATAAATATCCTAACTATTCACTATTTTAGAGTCTTTTTTTTTTTTTTTTTGGGAAGTACACTTCTTCATTAGGGCAGCGATCCTCAATCTTTTTGGCACTAGGGACTGGTGCTCTTAAGAGAATCTGATGCCTAATGATCTGAGGCGGAGCTGAGGCAATGATGCTAGCACTGGAGAGTGGCTGCAAATACAGAGGAAGCTTCACTCTCTCACTTGCCATTCACATCCTACTGTGAGGGCCAATTCCTAATAGGCCACATACTGGTACTGGTACTGGTCTGCGGCCTAGGGGTTGGGGATCCCAGCATTAGAAGATCCAACTATAGCTACAAAAAGGTCACTCTGGACTCAGGACCAACCTAATGGTGTATATTAGTGAGTCTGGCTATAATTTCAATCCAGGAATGGAATGTTCTTGACACTCTGAAACAATGTAATAAGAGATCTAAATGATGGAAATTGCAGTGCAAACAAAAGTTAGATCATGCATTTTAGAAGCAATTTTTTAAAAAAGTATGCCTAGCATATGATAGAGTATAAGACAGTAGCTAGTGCTTATGGAGCAGTAGTTCAGAAAGCTACACACAGGATTCAAATACTGAATTACCAATTCGTTGGTTTGTACATTTGCTGACGAGAAGCAGACCTGCACTAACAATTTGGCAGCAGAAGCATACATCCTTGGATTTATTTCTCAAAAACCATCACAAACTTTTAAGTTTCCTCAAAGTTCTATTTAAAGATCCTTATCAAAATATATCCAAAGATTCCCTAGAAAAATACAATTTCACTTTCTATTCATTGTAGTAAATATAATAAAAATCATTAAAGATATTAACAGTTTAATTATTTATTATATTACAGAGGTTTGCTTCTATATTGCCCTGTTTGGTATCTATACATTTTGTAAAGCTTTATACTGACTCACATACAGATACATAATATGAATTTAATTAGTTGTGGCATTTGTGGTAATTTTCTATAAAAAGTTGGTCATTCGGCTATTGGTAATACATATAGCTTAGCTTCTACTGGAAAATCTGATTCAGCTTACATCATTTTGAACTTAAAGCACCTTTGCCAGGAATGAAATCTAAGAGTATAAGACTGCCCTGTTTTTTCCCATGTCTGTAGAGGCCTGTTGGTTTTAATAGGTTATATGTAGGACACAAGGATGTGACTCACCTATTCACTTAACAGTCATAAAAAAGTAACAAACGACTCAGCTTCAGTCATAATGCTCATTGTATGGACCATACTGAATGTGTATTACCATTTATTTTGGGGGGACTTTATAAGAAAATAGGCATCGGTGCCCAGTAAACAAGTAAAATATCTATTAAGTTCAATATCATCAATATGATTAACATAACTGTTTTCTGTGGTCATAGGACAAGTGCTCACCTATGGGTTGTCAACTGAACATCCCCTTCTGATATCTCCCCACTTTGCAGAAGACAAATTGGTAGCTGTGTTTCCCAGAATCTCTTCTCTGCGTGGTTCCAGGGGAGATCTATCAATGAGAGGCACATACATGAGGAAGGGGGAAGAAAAAGAAAGACCATTATTCTCCAGAGAAACACACATTTCAAACGGCTTTCAAATGCACTTTTTGAGAATTGTCTATAGGCTGAGATAGCTGATGAGTTCATCTTAGAGACTTATAAGTTTTATAGTTTCCCAGGTGAGCTCTTGAGAATCACATACTTCAGTGCTGCATTAATGATGGCTTTCTGGACCTTCGCTTCCTCGATGGTTGCATAAGTCTTACTTTCACATTTTAAAACTCTTAATACTTGATATATACAGAGTGGCTTCTAGTTTCCCAATAAAATACTGACCAGTACAATAAATAATTATTTAAAATTTTAATTCAAAAATAGGAAAACGGAATGAATGAGAAAAATACATTGTATTATAGGAATAACTACAAAGGGAACCTTATTCAAAACTGGGGAATGGAGGAAGAGAGACTTCCTGAGTAAGTGACCTCTAAGCTGAGACTTGAAGGATAAAGGGGGCTTAGGTAGTCAAAGTGCATGGAGTAGAAGAGTTGAGGTTGTCTTCAATCTATGCAAAGACCCAAAGGCAGAGGAAGCTCAGAGAGTGTTTTGGTAGGCTCCCCACTGGAGGGAAAGGTGAATGGTTAGGGCAATGAAGAGATACTGCAGAGTTTTAAATAGTAGAGTGACATGAACAGGTTTATGATTTCAAATGATCACTCTCGTTGCAGGATAAAGAACGGATTTCAAGAGAGCAAAATTGAATTGTGAGGAGACCAACTAAAAGGCTGTTGCAATGGTCCAGACACAAGATGTCCATAGCCTAGGCTTGGATACTGGCAGTGGGGATGGAGAGAAGGTAGCAGATACAAGAAATGTTTAGTATATAATGGCGAAGGGGTAAGAGAATGAGAGAAATCAAGGATGACTCATTTTGCACAAATGGGAATTGAAGCTTGGAGGGATTTCACAGCTCACCTAAGGTCATATAGCTTGAAAGCAGCGGAGTCAGGATTCAAATCTCAATTTATCTAACTCTGGAGACTTTACTTTTTACTCTTAGCTCAATAGCAAACACATCAGAACATAGTCACAGATGTTCAGTTTTTAAAAATTAATTAGAATGAGGTATTCATGGCACACGAGATTACCACTGGATATTAACATAACAGTGGTTCCGGTGGGCTCTCTTTTCTTTTATTCTATACTGTGTTATTCCCTAGTTTATTTAACGTATTTTCATCAACTTTCCCTCTATATTTGTGTAAATGTTGTTGTAATTAAAGGAAAAGAAGTGGATAAAAAAGATTTCTCCTCCTCACTAAAATTTCAGTTTTAATTTAAAGTAAAAACAAAATTCATTTCTGCTTTACTTTTTGAAGTATATAAATCTGTAACTCTGGAAAGTCTGGAAGCTAAATGCCATTGCCAGATGTCGTATTTTGTTTGCCAATATGACTAAGATAATGTGTAAGGTTGGAAAAGCCATAAAATAATTACCCCATGTTGCTCCCAAACGCCCACCTCTTCTGTTATATTTTAGATGCATTAAACAAGTCCAAAATAGTTGGAAACAAATACTAACTTGCCCATGATTCTAACTCCCATGTATTCACTGCTGAGTCTTCATCTCCAGAACACAATTCTTTGCTGAGCCCCAGATACTGGAGCACACCTCAGCCCAATGACTCTGCCCCCTTAAACTTTCTGTGTTACAACAATCTCACCACCCCACACTGCTTTTCTTTCTGAAAATTTCATCAACCAAGTTGACAAAATCAGACACTTAGGAGTTATTCTAGAGTCTTGCTTTCCTATTTCTCACATCTAATCAGCTACTAAATCTGATGATAATACCTCTTAAAACCTCTTTATTCTTTTCTTAGTACAGGTGTTACCGAATTCCTGACATGCAGAAAAAGAAATTGGAATTCACAAGAATTCTTAAAATCATAAATTACCCTGAATTTTTTGTAACACTTTATTTATGTGTTTTTAAATAATAAACATTGGCCACATTAATAAACAATGAATAGCTTTCCTGTGATGGGTGATATTAAAAATTTGAAATGTTTTCTATAAAAAAGAAAAAGATATAATAATAAATGTTTGGTTATTACTATTAGGAACCAAAATATTATGACAAAATTATATATTGGAATAATGTGTAAAAGTTACTTCTACCTAATATGGACATTTGATAATAATTAGAAGATAAAATCATTACAAGATAAAATTAGAAGAAGGAAACATTAACACAAAATAAATGCCAAGTGGAAATCATTTTAAAAATTGAAAGATAATATTATAAATCTTTGCTAGTTAAAAATTATTCTTAAAATAGAATTATATATATCACACAAGCATGAATTTCACTGTTCGGTAGTTTTGATCTTTGTTTTAGGACAAACAGTTCAGATGCAGAAAAATGTCTTTCATCTTGTATTGAAGTTAGTTGAATTGGTTGGTTGAAGATGTGTTCAAAAGCACCATCAAAGTGGACGTTAGTAAATACGTTGTTTCAGTTTAAATCATTTCTTTTTTTCACAATGAAAGTATTTTGCTTGCTTTCTCTAGTTTTTGTTTTGTCATTGAAAAAGTATTGCTTTTCTAAATTAAAATTTTTGGTCAGTTTCTGGTCTCTAATTAGAGCATTCTATAACAACATTAATTTATTCTTCTCACTGTATTTCTTTTGTTAAAATATTTGCAAAAAAAAAAACTATGACTTATGGTGGATATTTAAACATCATAATGCATGTGAACACTTAGCAATGTTCAAATAACATTTATACCTTCTAATAAGGTTAACAGCACCTCATAGAATCCCATGCCAAAACTGCTCATTTAAGAACTTGTTTTGCTTCCGAAACTTGTTATTTTTTAGCACATTACTTATAGAATTTGTATAAAATATATAATGTATATAAACTTATTAATAATTATTTTATTTGCTAAAATGACTTATCTTCATTAGCAGATAGGGCCACAGAAACACACTTTCACCATGTCAACAGCCATAAGTAAGAATGACTGGTTAGATCGTGACTGCTTCTCTCTTCCATGCTCTTGCTCCAGTTCCCAGAAATGTCAACTTGAATATTTGACTCTGTGGCTCAGTGCTTCCTGCTCTTGATTTTGACTTGATGTTGAGTGGATTTCTTTGAGCCAGTAATGTCTCTATGTTAATGGTTAAGCTTAATTCTCATGAGAATCAAAGTACTTTCATATTTTTTTTTATTTTTTACTAATGATGATGATGATGATGATGATGATGATGATGATGATTTTAGATTCAGGATATAGAAAAACAATAAAATTTCTCCAAAAAAATGTCAGAAAGAAATCCCCACATAGAAACACTAGTATAGATCCCCATAATCTCTTAGTTGAATAATCACTGGTCTCTTTTCATGTATCATTTCAATCCTTCCTCTCCACTGCAATTCTGTAAAATGGACATGCGCTTACCAAATTGTGTTATAATTTAGAAATATGCCTGTATTTCCCACTTGACTACAGATTTCTTAAAAGCAGGGACTGGGTCTTATTCAGTCTTTATCTCCAATGTCAAGCAATAAATTGATGTATTTTATCTTCTCAATAAATGCTTAATAAGCTTAGATAAGTTAAATTGAATTTATCTGAAGTAGAAAGATAGCAAGGACTTCTGATTTTTGGAAACCACCAGGTTTTCAAATCTGAGACAATAAGACAGCTCCCGCACTACAAATTTCTAGAAATTCTGGATAGCATATAACTAAAAATTTTAAAAGCATAGCTGAGCTGAGAAGAAAAAAAAAAATAAAAGAAGTCTTTAAGGGCCACAAACAATCAAACAGAAAAACAAGCAAAACTTTGAAAATTAGAGTTGTAAGCACTGGAGCTGACATTGCAATAGCAGGGATTGGGACAGAGTAGAAGTGAGGAAGCCTGGAAAATGATCAAGGAGTCAGGAGGTACAGTGCAGTTTCAGAGCCAGGAATTAACCTTAGGTTTTTATAACTATGCAAAGATAGAAGGCCATATGATGGTGGCAAGGAACTCATCACTCTCAGAAATACTGAATGGAAAGAATAATTCTTTAATGAAAAATTAAAGGCCAAGTATGCACAATACACAGGATTGGAGTCTAAATATTGTTGAATCATGTGATTCAGGAATCCTAAGGTTGAGAAATTAGCATAAAAATTGGAACTGAGCCAGTAATAAATCTAACTCATTTGACAAAGCAAATGCAGGATGACTCTGGTGGGAATATCTTCATAATTCAGGTCGTATGGGACTTGCTTAGAAAGTAAAACCCCACTGAAGATGAACTCACAATTAAAATTAACAAAACACACAAAGAAATAATTTATCATGAATTGAGCCAGAAAACAATTTTTTTTAAAAAAATTTCATCTAAAAACTGTACTCTATTAAAAAATCAAATAATTATAGAGAGATAAAAGAATAGAAACTGTACAGAAAAACCACTATTTTAAAAGAAAAAGCAAAAATTAGAATTTCTAAAAATGAACTGAGTCATTGAAATGAAAAGCTCAGTGGACTATGTAAGTGACATTTTCAACACTGTTGGAGAGAGAATTATTGAACTAGAATATAGAGTTGAGAAAATTAGCGAGAATACAAAGGAAGATTTAAACTTATTAGCAATAATAGAGATTAGAAGACAATAAACTAATATCATCAAAAGAATGAGGAAAAATAATTGTCCATTTATGTGCTAGATATTTTCAATTTGTCTCTGTAGACTACTTTCACCTTTCTGCACACTTCTTTTTCTCTCAGAAGGCTGATCTCTATAGACTGAATTACTTAAGCTCACTTGTCTTTGGGCTTCTGGCTGAGTTCAGTCACTGTGAGGGTGGGGACTGGTAAGATCTCTCAGAAGAGAGATCACAGTATCTATTCCCCTGGCTAACAATGCCCTTAGATCCAGACTAGCAGGGCTCCTACTCTAGACTCTGAACTAAAGTCGGGGAGGAGTGGAGACATACTTTGGAGTGCCTTTCTCAAAAATTTTCAAACTCCTCTCTAGTGCTTGGGACAAGCTAGGACCACC
Organism: Pteropus vampyrus; assembly: GCF_000151845.1. Classification (NCBI taxonomy): domain Eukaryota; kingdom Metazoa; phylum Chordata; class Mammalia; order Chiroptera; family Pteropodidae; genus Pteropus; species Pteropus vampyrus. The sequence continues at coordinate 175,505 of NW_011889197.1, forward strand.
AATGTTGTACAGGCAGGAATCCCCAAGCCTGCATGTAGTTCTGTGTGATTTTGGGTTACCTAATGCATCTACTTTATAATTTTCTTTAGAGACTAGAACTAACCATCCAGACAAGGTACCCCAGACCAGATCAGGTCCCATATGGGTCCTGAAGGGCGGAGGCACCTCACTCAGAATTTTCTAAGCCCTCTTCCAGTACCTCAGACCAACTGGGCAGGAAGGTCTGAGCCTGGGCTGAGACCTGCATGGGCCCCAGTCACCACTGATCTCTTTTGAGGCATTTTTAACCATATCTGAGTTTAGGCCACCGAGATAGTGTTGACATGCTGATTTAAAGTGACTCTCACTCACATCGGACAGAAGGTGAGTTCAGAGCTCTAGGCTACTGAATTGTTGCCCTTCGGGCTTGTATCTCTTATATGAACACATTATATGGCTCTTGCCTGAATGTATCCTGACTGTGGTTCTGCCTCTAATCAACAGTACCCAAGGGCAGTGGAGATAACAGCAGGTGTCCTTTACCCTGTGCACCCTTTACTGCTGGCTCTCTGGGTGTCCACTCACTCATTTCACATGCCAAGAAATCATCTGGGAGTGGCTATGCTTGTCTCCTCTGAAGGCTTTTGAGACTGTTGTTCATGTCCTAGTCCATACTTTCTGTTGTCCCTGATCGACACGGTGTCATTGTGCTCTTCCTTGTCAGTCTTAAGCCATGCTGACTGAGAGATAGGTATTCAGTGCATGAATGGAACTACTCGTCTTACTCTGTCCATGGGCTTTTTGCCTATTCTCCTTTCTGGTAGTGATATAAAGGTGGAGAGGTGGGATGTTCATAAACCTGAAGGCGACTACATTCTGGAGTGTAGTCATGATGGCCTAAAGAGTTCAAGACATGGGTGGAAGATGTGCTATTCTATGTTCATACTATTAAATTATGAATGCTTAATGTAACATGACCAGAAAACAGGGATCATTCTCATTCTGCATACTTTGTGTAAACTTGCACTTGTGGTCATTGCGAGTGAAGCACAATAACCATTTTTGAGAGACATTGGCAGCAGTGTTGATGGGCAGCATGATGGATGATGTGGTATTATTAGTAATAACATAATCAGAATTAGATAAATGGTTCTAGGGAACTGCAGAGACAAAAAGATCTATGTTGTTTCAGTACAAACAAGTCCCAAAGAGGTATACATATACTATAATTAACTTCAACTCACATGCCCATGAATTTTGCAATACATTTTTAAATTAAGTTGTTTATGTAGGCAAAACACCTACTACATCTGCCCAGAACCCTACATACCTTAGAGGTGGCTCTGTCCCCGGCTTGCTCTCTGTTGGGTCATATTTTAAGGTGTTTATTTCCTTATAGGCAGAATGTGTGGGAGTGGATTCTGAAGGTATGAGACATAGGAATATAGACTATAAGATTATATCAGGCTGAATTTATTGATATTTGAGCACTCACCTGGAATTCTAGATTTAATATATTGAGTTAAACACCTAGATGTGGTATTTACTATAGCTTGGACTCAACAATGGTGTACAGCAGTGTTTCTCACACTTTAATATACAGAATATCACTTGACATTCTTGTTAAAATGCAGATTCTGATTCTGTGGGTCTGGGCTGGGGCTGGGTTATGCATTTAGAACAAGTTCTGGTCCATGGATCATACTCAAATGGCAGAAACTTACAACTGATAATGCAGAGAAAGGAATCTGAAGGCTTAGGAGATGGGGATGTTGGAATAGACTTATCATGAGCAACTTGCTCAGCCACTGCCTAACTATCTCTCCAAGGAGGTTCAAGAGGATATTTCCTTCATTAAGATAAAAGGACTGCATTGCTCAGAAGAGCACCAGAATTATTGAAAATGCATTGTAGCTATCTGCCATAACCCAGAGAACGTGGTGGCAGATGTTGCAATGGAACTTGGTTCTCTGATTTCAGTGGAAATAATAGATCTTGGCATGGTAGAGGCCTAGTGGTGGTGCTTAGCCATCATAAACATGCTGGACAAAATTATCATTATAAGCTGCTGGGATAGAGGGGCAAGCTATATTTTTACTCCTATGGATCTGTACAATAGCAAATTAATGAGGCTTACAAAGGAATAAAATGGAGAGTCAATCTGGTAAAGTGCTAATAGAAATATATAAGTGGAAGTATTCTAGGTCTAGTGGGCCACAACATGACTCAGGATATTGTAATGGAGTTTCTTGGCCTCTTATCTATTTATCAGACACAACTCAGTTCAGAAAGACTTGGAGTCTCTTGATTAAAGAGAAAGTTGAATCCCTTAAAAAAAAAAAAAAAAGAGCCCTTCAATTTTGTCCCGTGTATATACTATGAATATTTCTCTAAATCTTTTCCTGAGAAACTAATACCCATTTATCAGGATGACCATGCACTTGTGAAAGAGAAATATGCAGAATTTCTGGGTGTTCTTAGATACTGACTTTGAGTTGATTCGAATATCTAGAGTTCCAAAATGCCTCCAAAGCTCACTGGTAAGAGTAGAGACTCACGAATGCCAGGTGATAGATAGAGTTCCGACTCAAGCTCATCTCATGATGAATCCAGTGAAATAAAGAACCAAAGACATTGATTTTCCCAATACCTAAACATATAGTGGAACTTAAACATGCTTAGTAACTAACAATTTCCACATTGTTTCTCCTATCTGTGGAGTGAGAGCTATTAGGGTATGATGAGTCAAAAAGAAGTTCTTGGAACTGCTTTTCCATAAGGGAATTTAGATATCTTTTCCTCATCAAGGACTTTAAAAATGCAGGGGATGGTGATTTTCATAGCATTCACCTTTAATTCATATGTTTGGCTGGTAGAAAAGTTATGTAGGTCTTTGAGAATAAAACTTAATCATGTGGTAACTTTAATCTAAGCTACTGTTTCTTGGTGTAGTATATTCATTGGAGAAAGTTGACAGATTTCCTAGTATCTGGTATGCAGCCATAAACATAGAAAATGTTTTCTATTCTATTCTAATCAATAAAGGTAATCAGAAGCAGTTTGCTTTCACGTGGCAGGGTCAGCAGTATACTTAATTATTTCTTCTCAGAGTCATGTTGACTCTCCTGATCTTTGACATCATATAGTATTAAGGGATCTTGAACATTTTTATATTTCATAGAACATTATTCTGGCCATTAAAATGATGTTATTATGATAATTAGATCTGGTGAGTAGGCAGTATCACACTCCTTAAATGTCTTAATAAAACACTTTCACGCCATAATATGAGAGATAAACCCCATGAAACTTCAAGAGACAGCAAAATTAGTAAAATTAACAAAAAAAAGCCATTGGCTTAGATCACGTTAAAATGTCCTCCTACTATAAAGTGAGAGACAAATTATTTTATCTCGCTCTGCCTATCATGAAGAAAAAGGCATAGTACTTGATAGGACATTCTCATCTATTTACCTGGTAATTTATAAAGCTGTCAGTTTTGAATGAGTCCTGGAGCAAAAAACTCTGAAATGGCTTCAGACCACAGTACAAACTTCCCTGCTACTTGGGCCTTATGACCTTGCAGTATCAATGACAATTAAAGTATCTTTGGTTCATAGGGATGCTTATGAAGCCTCTAGTAGAACCCAATGAGAGAATCACAGCATCTACCCCTAGAGATTTGGAGTTAGGCTGTTCATCTCTGCTAATAACTACAAAAAGCAGTTCTCGGCTTGCTAATATGCTCTGGTAGAATTTGAGTGCATGGATAAGAGATACTGTGTAACATGTGATCTGAAATGCCCATTATAACCTAGGTACTCTGATCCACTAAATCATAAAATTGGACATATGCAATGTGTTTATTGGAAGTGGTTGGTCCAGAATACACAAATAAATTATATAAACACGTGTTTTAGACTCCCATGGTATCTGCTCCTATTCCTTTGCCACCACACCCTAAACCCACGCTATGACCTTATGTAGGATTTTTTATGGCCAATTAACAGAGGAGGAATAATCACAGGCCCAATTTTAAAATGAGTCTGCACAAGTACCGGTGCTGGCTAGAAGTAGATGACTCCAGCATGGCAATGCAACTATTCAAGAATGCCCTGAAAGACTGTGGTGAAGGGAGATCTTCTCTGTGGGTAGAACATCTAGAAATATATCTGGTGGCCCTCTGTGAGGAAGGAAAAATGGCTTGAGGTATTTCTCTGCACTGACTTATGAGCAGTTTATAATAGGTTGGCCAGCTGAACAAGGGCTCGGCAAGACAATGTTGAGAGAGTGATAACAAGGAGATTTGGGAGACAGCAATGCAAAGAGATCTTTTGTAATAGAGCGTAAAAATAGTTGCTCACGAGAGGGCATCCACCGTATAGGAGATACTCAATAATCAAGTGGACTAAATGACCCATCCTGTGAATATCATCTGTCTTCTTCCTCAGCCACCTGAGTGCTTGCTCAAACCCATGAAAAAAAGTTACCTTAATGGCAAGATAGAGGTTATTGATGTGTGCAACAGCCTGCACTTTTCCTCACCAAGGATGCCCTGGTTATCACCACTTGCTGAATGATACCTACCAACAGCCAATGGCAATGCTGAGTCCCTAGTATAACACCATTATCTAGGGATAGCATCCAGTCACCTGATGGCATACTGATTACATTAGATATCTTCCATTACTGAAGGACGGTGATTTGTTTTCATAAGAATAGATTTATCTTCTTTGCCAGTAAAATTGATGCCAGAAAACATTATTCATTGTCATGGCATTACATACAACATCCTCTCTAATTAGAGAAAATATTTTACTGTGAAGGAGAATGGTGATGGGCTGATGTCCTCAATTTCAAAGGCCTTACCACATGATCCATTACATACCAGCTTGGTAGAATTATTAAATGGCCTGCTAAAGGGTCATTTATGGAACAAACTTGGAACAATATTTTGCGAGGCTAGTATAATGTCCAAGGACATGACTAGAAAGCACTGTACAGTGCCATCTTCCACAGCCAGGATACATGGATCTGGGAAACGAGGATAAAGATGAAAGGGCCTCTCTTATTTTATATCTAAATAACCCACTTAAGACTTCTTACTTTCCATCCATGCATTCTTTTCCTTTATGGGACTAGAGATAATAATGTCCAAAGTAGAAATATTTTTATCATGAAAAATAGTTAAATTGGCAGCTAAGACTTTCCAGTGACCATTTTGGACCTTTCAAGTGTAGGAGGAACTGGTCACTCTACAGTCTTATTTGACTGATTTATTTAATAAAAATTAAAGGAAAAAATTTTTTTCTTCTATATACTGGAGACAAAGAAGACTGTGTCTAGAACCCACGAGATTCACTAGGGTGCCCTTAACTATTCCCATGCATAAACATGTTGGTCATGTGATAACACAGTAAAGACAATAGAATTGTAGAATAGAGAAAAGGATCAAAACCATTATGCTCGGGAAAACATATTTGTGGGAGAAGAAAGAATCAAACATGGAATAATGGGAGGTAAGAAAGAACCCTATAGTATTGGACTTTATTTGGTTATCCATATGACTTGTTTGAGTGTGTGTATTAGCTCTGTCTTCTGAAAGTATCTAGGAGCAAGGATACATAAGGTATCAATGAGTATGCTTAACATCTGTCTGTTGATTTCTAAATAACATTCCTCACTAAAAGAAGGTACAGTTGCTTAGAGAAATGCATGATTCCACATCTGGAGCAAGGAAAGCACAAAGTGAATTTTGCACATCTATTGTGCCAATAAACAAGGAAGTGCTCAAAAATTAAAGTGATCATATTAAATGGACATGAGAGCTGGCACGATGGGGTTCCCAGTGATCAAAACTGGGATAATTTGAGCATCAGAAAGATGGGAATGGATTACATCAAATGGAACAAAATAATTTACAACTTAATAGTCATATTTTTAAAAAGAAGGGATTGAGAGAAAAATGTAGGAAAGGTGAGGGCTCTTCTTTATAAAGGAATACTGTCAGGTAAATACTGAAAGAATGATATTTAAAATCAGCAAACTATAAAACTTCCTAGTTCTAATAAAGGACAGCTGCTAATACCTTACAGATAACATCACACTTAATGATTAAAGACTAAATTGTTTCTCCCTAAGATTGGGGAAAGCAAAGACCTCACTTTCACTACTTCCATACAAACTTGTACAGGAGGTCTTAGCCATTGCAATAAGGCAATAAAAATAAATAGAAAGCATGAAAATAGGAAAGAAAAGCAAAAGTGTCGCTGTTTGCACATAATATGATTATTTACAAAGAAGATTCAATACAATCTATAAAAAATTTCCTAGAACTAAGAAGTGAATTTACAAGGTTACAAGGTCACAGGTTACAAGGTTAATATGTAAAAATCAATTGTACTTTTCGATTCCAGTAGCAAAAAGTGGAAAATAAAATTTTTTAATGAGTTTATTTACAATAGCACCAAAGAATCTGAAATGCACAGGAATACACTTTAAAAAACTGAAAGAAATTACAGAAGACCAACATGCAAATGGAGAGATCATGTACATGTATTGGAAGGCTCAATATTGTTAAGATTATAACTCTCTCAAATAGATTTATAGAGTCAACACAAGCCCAATTAATATTACAGCAGGCTACTTTGTAGAAACTGACAAACTGGTTCTAAAATTTATATGAAAATACAAAGGGCCTAGGATAGTCAAAGCAATGTTTAAAAAGAACAAGTTGTAGGACTAATACTACCTAATTTCAAGACTTAACATAATCCTTCAATAATCAAGATATTTTGATATTGACAAATGGTAAGCATATATATAGATCAATAGGACAGATAGAGAATCCAGGTATAGAGACAAATATAAATGCAATTGATTTTCAACACAAATGCAAATGCAATTCAATGGAGAAAGGAAAGTCCTTTAAAGAAATAATGCTACATTAACTGAATATCCATATTGGAAAAAATGATCATCAACCTTTGACTCACACCATATATAAAAATGGACTTAAAAAAAATCACATATCTAGAGGAAAAAAATAGCGTAGATGATAGAGGCTCTGTTCATCCCTCTGGCGACCAAATCAAAGTTGTGACGGTAATAAGGAGCAACAGTAAATAAAAACCAGCTGTGATCTAGATGAACAAGCCATACAACTAGAGAGAAGTCCAGGAAATCACCCTGAAACAGCAGAAGGTAGGGTGGGGTTAGGACGCGGGGCTGCCAGGTCTTGAGTGGCTGAGTGAGAAGGAGGCTGCAGTAGCGGCAGTGGCAGACACCTCTTAAAGGGGCTGCATCCGGGAGCGGATTTTTGCAGTGACGGACCTGCTCGGTCTGAGCACCAGTGCTGATTCGGCTATGCCGCAAGGGACACCAGGGACTTACAGGGAGACATTGTCATAGTGAGGGCTTAAGCGAGACTCACTCTGTACAGAAGTGCCGGCTGTATTCATCGTTTCCTGTTGAGCCCTTCCCCCCGCCCCCACCCCAGTGCGCGCACACAGTACTGCCATAGCCATGATGACATCAAACTGGATAACAGAGATCGCTCCGCTCAATGGATTCCCTGAAACCCCACCTTCCCCAACTCACTGCCCCACTGAAGCCACATCCAGGTATATCCTCAGCGAGTCAGGTACTCCTTGCTGAGCAGCACCTAGACTCACACCAAAAGTAGCTGGCCTCAGTTTCTGGTGTGACCTTTTGAGGCAACTATAGGCACAGCATCTGTAGATGGCTTGCTGAATCTTAACAGGTGGCCCTGGAGGGGCACATGCCGGGACTAAACTTGGCCTGCAGCTGAACCTCTCTCAGGACTGTGCCACTGGACACCTACTTCACAAATCCACAGTAATAAGATCGGGAGACTTAGGAGCTTTGCTTAGTA
>NW_011889197.1:183427-193985 GCF_000151845.1 Pteropus vampyrus
GGTCTGAGCACCAGTGCTGATTCGGCTATGCCGCAAGGGACACCAGGGACTTACAGGGAGACATTGTCATAGTGAGGGCTTAAGCGAGACTCACTCTGTACAGAAGTGCCGGCTGTATTCATCGTTTCCTGTTGAGCCCTTCCCCCCGCCCCCACCCCAGTGCGCGCACACAGTACTGCCATAGCCATGATGACATCAAACTGGATAACAGAGATCGCTCCGCTCAATGGATTCCCTGAAACCCCACCTTCCCCAACTCACTGCCCCACTGAAGCCACATCCAGGTATATCCTCAGCGAGTCAGGTACTCCTTGCTGAGCAGCACCTAGACTCACACCAAAAGTAGCTGGCCTCAGTTTCTGGTGTGACCTTTTGAGGCAACTATAGGCACAGCATCTGTAGATGGCTTGCTGAATCTTAACAGGTGGCCCTGGAGGGGCACATGCCGGGACTAAACTTGGCCTGCAGCTGAACCTCTCTCAGGACTGTGCCACTGGACACCTACTTCACAAATCCACAGTAATAAGATCGGGAGACTTAGGAGCTTTGCTTAGTAGATAGAAACAGACACAAAAGGCAGCCAAAATGGGAAGACAGAGAAACAAAAACCACGTGAGAGAACAGAACAGAGATCCAGATATAATGAAATCAAGTAACCTAACAGATACAGAGTTCAAAACAGTGGTTATAAAGATGCTCAATGATCTTTTGGGAAGTGTAGATAAAATCAGTGAGAACTTTAACAAAGAGGTACAAAACATGAAAGTGGAAATGGAAATTATTAAAGGGAACCAGTCTGAAATGAAGAACACATTATCTGAAATGAGAAGTATATTGAATGGAATAAACAAAGTGAATAAAGAAAAAGATAAAATGCCCTATCTAGAGAATGGGAAATCCAAGAACATGCAATCAAATGGCAAGAAAAAAGATGCCAAGACTATAAAAATCTTTTAAAGAGGATATGAGACGCTATTAAGAGTCCAAATATCCATCTGATTGGTGTAACTGAAGAAAATCAAAATTTTGAACAGCTGTTCGAAGAAATAATGATTGAAAACTTTCCTAAGCTGGTGAAGGAAATGGACATAAAACCCTAGGAAGCTCAGAGAATTCCCAAAATCAGGGATCCAAAGAGGCCCACACCATAACACATCATAATTAAAATGCCAAAGGTTAAATACAAAGAAAGAATATTAAAAGCAGCAAGAGAAAAACAAATAATTACATATAAAGGAACACCCATAAGACTGGCAGCTGATTTCTCAAAAGAAATTATGCAGGACAGAAAGGCTTGGCAAAAAATATTCGACAGAATGAAGACCCAGGATCTGCAATCAAGAATAATTTATCCAACAAAGCTATCATTTAGAGTCAAAAGACAGATAAAGAGCTTCCCAGACAAAAATAAGCTAAAGGAATATATCACCACCAAGCCAGTATTACAGGAAATGTTGGAGGGACTTCTTTAATAAGAAAAATCATATATCAAAAGCAGGAATAAGAATGGTAACAACTACATTCCTATCAATAAGTACCTTAAATGGAAAAGAATTAAGTGCTCCAACCAAAAGATAGAGGCACTGAAAAGATAAGAAAACAAGATCTCTACATATGAAAAGGAAAGAGATGTAAAAAAATATTGCTTTGATTAACCTAGAAGGTATTTAAGTCAGACAGAGAAAGATAGACACTACATGTTTTCACTTATATGTGGAATCTAAGGAATAAAAAGAACAAACTAATCAAAAACAGACTCACAAATATAGTGGACAATTTGGCTTCGGACAGAGGGGAAGGGGTTTGAGGGGCTGAGAGAATGGGGTGAAGGGCTAAAGAAGAACAAGTTAGTGGCAAATGGATGGTCATAGGGATGGGGAGCACAGCACAGGGAATGCAGTTAGCATTAATACATTGGCTAGGTGGAGGGTCAAGGGAAGGAAGGTGCAATTGGGTGAATCGTTTTATGAACTATATAGATGTCTAACCAATGTACTGTATACTTGAAACTAAATTTTAAAAATCACATATCTAAATATAAAACCTAAAATTATAAACTTCTAAGAGAATATCTTTGTAACCTTAGATTGGGCAAACATTTCTTAGATAAGAATATAAAGACAAACATTAAAAAAAAAAAATTGCTAAATTGGACTTCCTAAAAAAATTATGTACTTTTTGAAAGACATTGTAGAGCAAATACAATACAAGCCATACTGAAAGAAAATATTTACAATACTTATGAGACAAAAGACCTTAATTTAGGGTTTAAAAGGAAAACTTACAATTTAGTGAATAATAGAAGCAACTTAATAACAACAAAAGAAAAAGATGAAAGATTTGAACAGATGCTTTACAAAAGAAAATATATAAATGGCCAATAATCACATGCAAATATATTCAACACCATTAATCATCATGAAAATGCAAATTAAAATCACCATTAGATATTACTATTCATCCATTAGAATCGACAATGAAAAAGACTGACGACCACACAAAGCACTGGCATTGGTGTGGAGCAACTGGAACTTCATATCCTGCTGCTTGGGATGGAAAGTGGTACAGTCACGTTGGAAAACAGCTTGCAGATTCTTACTTTTTAAACATATACCTACAATATGACCCAGTCATTCCAGTACAAGATATTTTCGCAAGAGAAATAAAAACTTATGCTGAGACAAAGCCTGGAAAAGAGCAACTTTATTTATAACAGCCACGAACTAGAAATCACCCAATGTTCATCTCCAGCTGAATGAATTTTAAATTGTGTTATATTCACACAATAGAATACTATTCAACAAAAAGAAACATAAGTTAATCTCAAAGTTATGCTAAATCATTGTCAGGCAAAAAAGAGTATCTAGTGTATGATTCCATTTATGTATAATTTTGGAAAATGCAAACAAATCTATAGTGACAGAAAGCAAATCAGTGGTTGCTTGGGGCTGGGAAATAAAGAAACTTTGGAGTGATAAAAGGGCTTATTTCTTTATTGTGGTGATGGATTCATGGGAGTATATACAGGTCGAAATTCAGCAAATTATACATATTAAGTATATGTAATTGTAGTATGGAAAGTCATACCTCACTAAAGTTGTAAGGACAGCAAGAGCGTGTGAAAGAGAGAGAAGGACGAGAGAGACAGACAGAGAGGAGGACGGAGATGGGGAAGAGAAATTTCTTCCTTACAAAAGAAAGTCAGCTGATGGGGAAGAGAAATTTCTTCCTTACAAAAGAAAGCCAAATATGGAAGGAATGATAGAATGACTATTTTTGTAACTCCTCGGTACAATACTTTATGCAGACAAGATTCATCAATAAATGCTAAAATTGAGTGAAAGACATTTAATTTGGTCTCAAGGTAAAACTCCACAGATTACTTTCCAGTTAGAAAGGAGAACTTGTGCCTTTACAATGGAGAAATATGGGGGTTACTAATTTACCCAACTGGCCAAGCACATAGATACTGTCTTCTAGATGATGTTCTTACCAGGCATATCTAATGTTGGGGAAAGTTAGACAAATCTAGAGTGTTGAATTTACTGCAGGATAATAGGCCTGGACTCTACAAAGAATTCAACATAATGGAGAACAGAAGGAAGTGGGAGGGATCTAGGTGGATGGAAATTAAAGAGCTATAGTGGTCAAATGTAATGCATAAAGTTTGAATGAATTCCAAATCAAAAGAAAAGCCAGCTGGGAAAATCCACATATCACAAGATATTATTGAATTATATTGATTTTTCCCAGATGTGGTAATGGTGATATAACTGTATAAAAAATGTTTTTGTTCTTTGAAAATGTGTTTTGAAACTTTAGGAGTGACGTGTCATGGTGTGTGTAGCATAAATGACTTGTAAAAAAGATTCACACACAGAGAGAACACACATTTGGCAAGATTTTAACAGTTAGCAAATGTTAGTTAAGGGGTATAGTAGTGTTCATTGTATAGGTTTAGATATTTTCAAGAGAAACAAAATAAATAAATTTACTCAACAATTCCTACCACCACCACCACAACCAAAATTTCAGCTAGATACTATTTGAAAACAACTGAAATGTAATGACATAGAGTATAAAAGTAAAGGAACCGAAAAAGATAAACTGGGCATAAACTCATTTTTTAAGTTACTGTGTCACTTCTTTACCACCACACAAAATAGATTTTTTTTTCAGTCTAAAAATAATATTGGTCATATAGTCGATACACAATAATAGGAAAAAAACAATTCACCAGGAAGATGAAACAATGTCAAACTTGTAGGCATATGCTAAAGGGAACACCTTTGGCTCCTAACTTTAATGAAGAAAGATGTTCCTGAAGCATGTTCCACCCCTCTAGGCCTCCTGACTCACTCCACCCTTGGGAGTAACTTCTCTGCTTGGTTCACTGCCACCGATAAAAGGCACGCATAGTCCAGCTGTGCCCCACTTTCACCCCCGTAGAGGCAAGCTACCCTCAGGGAACGTGTGTTCTACTTTTTTTTCAGGGGCTTTTCCTCCCTTGGGGGAGTTTTGCCCTGCTCTAGAGCTGCCTGCAGCTGGGTGGGGGAATGACAGCCCCTTTGGGGGTCATTCACAAGCATATTCAGTTCTCATACCAAGATATGTCTTCCAACTTATCCTCTTATCAGCAATAGGTGATGCTTTGCCTTCCATCTTTACTTTTTATTTCTCAATGTATTCAGACCAGGTAAGAAGGAGGGTATTATTTATTGGTGGCCTCCTCAGAAACCCCAATGACACACAATCACGTAGTTTTAAGTATATATAGAGAGCACAAACATATACAGGACTATGATGAAAAAACTGAAAAATCCATAACCACATGGGAAAGTTTAGAAGAGTATAGGCAAAAAGTTTGAACTAAATGAAAGAACACAGAACTTGGCTCCCAACAATATATTCTTTCAAGCATTCTAAAATTTTTCTAATATTTTACCATGTGCTAGGCCACAAAATAAGTTTCAATAAACACAAAAACAAACACCCAGATTATATAATTAGACCAGCTTCTCCAAGCACAATGTAATTAAATATGAAATTAGTAACTAAAAAATAGACAAACCACATCCCTCCCTTACACTTGGACAATTTAAGCACACTTCTAAATAATCTATAATTCAAATAAGAAATCATAATGGGTGTTAAAAAGTATTTATAACTATAACCCCAACAACAATAGCCACCCAATCTGTGAGACATAGCTAAGGTTAAGTCATAGACATAGCTAAAGGAAAAGTATAACAAGGAGAAAGATTAAAAATCAAAGAGTTAGCTGTTTGGTTCAAGAGGTTAGAAAAATAAAGTAGAAGAAATTGCCCTTCACTTCAAATTGGAGATTTTGATGGAATTTTAGATATCACATATAAAAAATGTATGTGATATCTATTTATTTGGAAGAATAAAGGGCCAAAGATAGCTTTACCGATTTTAAAGAGGAACAAGAAATCACTCTACCAAGCAGAAAGATAAAAGATAAAGTTACACATAATTGCAATAGTATCATATTGGTGCAAGCTTAGGTAAATACACTAGTGGTCATCAAACTATGTAGCCTGTGTGCCAAATCCAACCCACTGCCTGCTTTATATGTAAAGTTCTGTTGGAGCACAGCCACACTCATTAGTTGCTTTCATGTTACAGCAGCACAGTTGAGTATTGTGACAGAGACTCTATGACCCATAAACCAGAAAATATTTACTATCTGGCCCTTTACAGAAAAATGTTGCTGACCCTTGAAGTAGACCAATGGAATAAAATAAAAGGCAAAGAGCATTTCAAATCAAGAACGAAATATTTAATTAGTGGATTTGGACAAATTTATTATACACATGAGAATAAATTCAAAAAGTTCCCTCCTTATACCTTACCAAAAAATAATGATACTAATTCTAGAAGGATTAAAGACCTAAATGTGAAAAACTAAAACTCAAAGTTTTAGATAAAAATGTATGTGATATCATATGAACATGGGATAGAGGAGAATCCTTTAAATAATAAAGAGCTTAAACTATAAAGAAAAAGATCGATAAATTTGATTATATTAAAGATTGAAACTTCTGTACAATAGAAGGCTCCATAGTGCAAGTTATCAGACCAGTCACACACAAGGAGGAGAGATCTGCAATGCATGTAGCAGGAAAAGATTAGTATCTAAAATGTGTAAAGAATTACAAATCAGTAAGAAAAAAACAACCCGACAGAAAAAAAAAACAAAGGATATTTCCAAATAGGCAATTTATAGAAGAAACCTGAGTGGGTTGTAGAAGATTTTTACCTCATTAGTAATTAGGAAATTGAAAATTAAAGTAACAATGAGATATTATTTCACAGCCACCAGTTAAAAGAAAAATTAGTCTGATTACACTAAGTGTTGACAAGAATCTGGAGAGATCAGGTTTTATTCATTGCTGGTGGTGCTATATATCGGTACAACCAGTTTGGATAACAACTTAGCAATACTTGGTGATGGTGAAAATGCACAAACACTGTGACCCAGTAATTCCTCTTCCAGAAATCTACCTTTGAGAGTCTCTTGCACAAGTGCCTAAGGAGACATATACATCCAAGGTAGCTTTATTAGAAACAGAAAAATATTCAAAATAGTTCATTTGCCTAACAGTAAGGAACTGTCCATGATTTTATCCAAGGTAAGGACTAAAGTTTAAATTGGAGAACCAACACTGAAGAGTTATGGGTGTTGGGATAGAAGTACCTAGGGAACACAAAGGAGAGAATGATTAAGTCTTCCTGATGGGGTTGGAACAAGGAGTGGGGATCATCTCATTAAAAGAGATAACAATAGTGTGTTTTGGAGTTATGAACAGGTGTTAGAAAGGCAGAAGAAAAAAAGATAAAACAAACAAAATAAGAAAAGGGCAGTTTGGGCAGAGGAAGAGCAAAAGCCTAAAAGCTAGGGACAGTTTGGCACATGGGGATGGTGGAAGTGTGGCCTGGCAGGACTGGGAGGGTCGGCAATGGTATGCTGGTGACAGCACAGTACTGAGAGCAGAGGCTGGAAAGATTAGTGGAGCGAATAACGAATGACCTAATATGTTAGGCAAAGAAATTGAGGTCTTCTTACACCATAAACAAAAATTAACTAAAAATGGATCAAAGACCTAAATGTAAGAGCTAAATTTATAAAATTCTTAGAAGAAAACATAGAATAAAAGTTCCATGACACTGATTTTACGGATGGCACCAAAGCACAGACAACAAAAGAAAAAATAAGTTAATTGGGCTATATCAAAATCAAACCATTTTATCAGTAAGGCCAATCATCATTTATTTTAAGGATGAACATTTCTCAGTTCTGGAGATTCAACTTTAGTTGTAATTCTTTCTCAAACAACTGTTATTTGTCATCATCAGTGTTTTAACTTTGAACATTATGAGTTAAATTAATCTGTAGAATTAAAATAAAGATTAAAAATAAAAACACCTAGGGGGAAAAAAAATTGGGACCTTAATCCTATAGGTCAGCAATTCTCAAACATTTTGGCTTTAAGACTCCTTTACACTTTTAAAAATTATTGAGCATTCAAAGGATTTTGTATTCATGTGGATTATTTATATTGATATTTATTATATTCAAAATTGAAACTAAGAATGTTTAATATTTTATGAATCATTTAAAAATAATAATAAACTCTTTACATGTTAACATAAATAACATATTTGTATTGTCCAAGACAAAAAAAAATATAGAAAATGTCTGGCTTAATAGAAGATAGCTGAACTCTAGTATCTGCATTCAATTATTTTGGCAATATGTTGTTGTGGTCGAGGTATCTGAAGAAAATCTTGCTTCACACAGATATAGCTGGAAAGGGGAAAAGTATTTTAACAACTTTGTTAGGTAATTATGGATATTCTTTGATAGTACAAGAAAATTTGATAAATGGTAGTTTCTTAAAGGTTAGTTACAATGTGGAATCTGAAGCCATATTAATGAACATTTTAAACTGTTACATTAAAATCCATTGGTCCATCCTGTACTTGAATAGATATTTTTATTTGTGCATAATATTGTAACATTAACCATTGGTCATTTGAAAATTATTGATTTATTGAGTTATGTCGATCTCCCAAATGTTGACACATCTCATTTTACAAGATCCAAGACAAACTCCACACATTTGTTAATATTACCACCAATCTCATCAGAAAGTTTAAGAATTGGGAAGCTCTCATGCTTACAGTGGCAGATGCATGTTTTCCAAAATTCTAATTTTTACTTGAAAAATCACACTTTACCATTGACAACAAACATTATCATATATTTTCCTTTAAGTGACAATCTCCCTTCATTAATTTTAAGAACATGCTTGCCAAATACCCAAATCTGAATAACCACAGTTTGTTTATCAGTCATGCTTTCAAGTAAAAATGCTGTTATGGAAGGCCAGGAGAGGCTAGTTTAGCTTGCGACTCAAGTGATCTTGTCAGTGCTCTTCCCTGAGTCAATGATCATACTTTGTTATATAGCAAAACTGCTTTATGTGTACTTTGCATGTTGATATATAGAATATTAAAATATACTAATTCAAGGGCTGAGAATTAATAAAATTAATATTTTTTACTGCTTCATCAAGGGCATTAAGTGAAACTGGCTTTTTTCTTTCTGCATGTGCATGATGTGAAGAACAGTACTTAGTACATAGTGCATTTGGTTCCATGGCCTTATTTTGTGCTAAGGCACATGCTGCTTTACCCACTATTGCTTTTGCCCATCAGTGCAAATATCAACACATTGAAAAGGGTAAAGAATATCTTATTATTATGAAGAAAATAGTTTTGACCTTGGGGACCTCCTGTCTTGGAATCTCATACTTTGAGAACTACTGCTAGAGGAGATGGACATGATCAAATCTGCAATTTAGGAAGATTGCTCTGATAGCAGCGTGAACGATGAGCTGGATGGGATCAGTGTGGAGGCAAGGAGACTGGCAGTGTTCCAGGTGAGAAGATGAGGGCCCTGCACTAGAACAAAGGCTATAGGCACTTGGAGCATATAAATCCAGGCTGACTCTCAGCTTCTGTGATTACATGGCAGGATTCAACAAGATGAGAATCTCGGGGGAAGTGGCAGCTTGGGGGCACAGTGCACAGACTACAGCTTTGGTTATGTTGGCAATGAAAAACCACTGATAGGGAGATGTCTGGAGGGAGCTGATTATATGGATATTAGATCATATTTAAGAACTAAAACCAGAGGATAAAATCTTGGAGGATAAGTCTAAAGAACCTAGAACACAACCTGCCTAATGTCAGACTTTAATGAACAAGTAGAGAAAGAGAAACCTGCCAAGAAGACTTAGAAAAAAAAAAAAAAAAAAAAGAAGGAGCACAAGAGATTGGTGTGATGGAAAGCAAAAAAGTGTTTCCAGAAGGTAAAGCTCTAGGAAGGCAAATATTATAGACACCTAAGAACCAAAAGGAGTCCACTAAAACGTAAGCTCTGAGAAAACCTTTACACCACTATATCCTAGGGCCTGGAACAGTGCCTGGTGCAGAGTAGGTACATGACAAAATCTTGTTGAATGAACAAGTGAGTCCATTGGTTATGGCCTCAGAGGGCCATTGATAAAATTTGTCATAGTAGTTCTTTAGGGCATAGTAAACAGACCTGACAGCTGTTTATAAAAATGAATGAACAGAGAAGGTAAGTACACACATTTTTGAGGAACTTTGTTATCAAAGGAAGGGACAAGATAAAGAGGTAGCTTGTAACTATCACAGGATGAGGAAGGACTTATATTTAGTTAGGTCAGTTTTTCTTTTCAGGATGAAAGAGACTTTCAAGTATGTTTTATAAGCTCTGGAACAGCAGCCATTGGAAAGGGAAAGGTTGACAATCATAATGAATTCTGATCCTTTTATTCACAACTCCCTGCCTTTTGCACACATCTTAGTTTCAAAACCACAAATGGCTTGAAGAAATAGAGGTTCCTGTGAAACAAAGTATATTTGGGGCAAAATTTGGCTGTGCCTATCACCCTCGAGGGAGGCACACCTGAGAAATTATGCCCCCTACTCTCACTTTCTGTCCTAGCACCAGACTGTCATTTATCCCCATCCTTTATAGGCTGGGCATCTCATGCATTACTGAATTTTAAGGCATCTCACCCAAGATGCAGCACCAACGTCTATTACGATGAGTCCAGCCATGGGAACTACTTTCAGTTCCTCAGAAGTGCCTTCCTCTCTTACTCTCAGAATTCCCCTGCCTAGAACACTCCTCTCCTCCATCTCAGCTGGCTAAGTGCTACTCACACTTGAGCTCTCAGTGTACATAGCCTTCTCTCCCTGGGCTTCCTCTAACAGCATAAATTCCTAATTACAACACTTTCTTCACCCACAAGGCTCAGAGCTCTGTGAAGGTAAATACCATGTCTTATTCTCTGTGTATCACTAGTACCTAACACATGGTAGGGCTCACTAAATATGTGTTGCCTGAATGAACAAATTAATAGATTCCTTATCCTTTTTCATGCTGACTTTCTTCATGGAGAAAGAAGACCCAGGCAAAGCAGCAGACTTAGAAAAA
>NW_011889197.1:194035-198705 GCF_000151845.1 Pteropus vampyrus
GGACTTATATTTAGTTAGGTCAGTTTTTCTTTTCAGGATGAAAGAGACTTTCAAGTATGTTTTATAAGCTCTGGAACAGCAGCCATTGGAAAGGGAAAGGTTGACAATCATAATGAATTCTGATCCTTTTATTCACAACTCCCTGCCTTTTGCACACATCTTAGTTTCAAAACCACAAATGGCTTGAAGAAATAGAGGTTCCTGTGAAACAAAGTATATTTGGGGCAAAATTTGGCTGTGCCTATCACCCTCGAGGGAGACACACCTGAGAAATTATGCCCCCTACTCTCACTTTCTGTCCTAGCACCAGACTGTCATTTATCCCCATCCTTTATAGGCTGGGCATCTCATGCATTACTGAATTTTAAGGCATCTCACCCAAGATGCAGCACCAACGTCTATTACGATGAGTCCAGCCATGGGAACTACTTTCAGTTCCTCAGAAGTGCCTTCCTCTCTTACTCTCAGAATTCCCCTGCCTAGAACACTCCTCTCCTCCATCTCAGCTGGCTAAGTGCTACTCACACTTGAGCTCTCAGTGTACATAGCCTTCTCTCCCTGGGCTTCCTCTAACAGCATAAATTCCTAATTACAACACTTTCTTCACCCACAAGGCTCAGAGCTCTGTGAAGGTAAATACCATGTCTTATTCTCTGTGTATCACTAGTACCTAACACATGGTAGGGCTCACTAAATATGTGTTGCCTGAATGAACAAATTAATAGATTCCTTATCCTTTTTCATGCTGACTTTCTTCATGGAGAAAGAAGACCCAGGCAAAGCAGCAGACTTAGAAAAAGAATCCAACAAGTTACGTTAGGTTATATGTAGTTTCCTTCTGGAGCCTAATCTTCTTTAGCTGCAGACTTAGGCTGCAAGCAGCCTGCAGACTTGGAGGCAATGAAGACTACATCATAAAAACCATCTATTAAACTTCAAAGGGAGAAAAATTAAAAACATGAATGAAGCTAATTGCTGGCTGCCACAAATTGGTTCCTGTGCATTTTAAATGCTATAATAGTTGGTCTAGATACCATTGCGATAGGTTTGTGCCGTATATAAACACAGATGCAGAGATAACTGAGAAAGGCTGTGACCTCATCAAGTCGCAGCTTCACAGCCTAAAGGGAAGAATATTACCTGTTCTGGGTGTTTGGCATAAGTATATGTCACAAAGTAGCTAAAAATGACTCTTATTTACCAATTATATTACCTAAGGACACCAAGTCTAGGTGAGACAAATTAAACAATTACTATCCTGGGCAAGGAGTCAGGATGCCTGGGGATCAGATTGGGCTCTGAAGTAACCAGCTGGGTACCCACAGGCCAGTCGCCTATTACTCAGTATTCTTATTATAATACTTGGGCATTCCGTTTTTAATTTATTCAATACATATTTATTAAGCACCTACTCTACTTCTGGCTATGTACTGGGGATACTGAGAGGAATAAGACAAAGTCCCTGATCTTATCCCAGTCCACTATAAGGGTAATTGCAGAGATATCAAAAGAACATGACATGACAATGCTTTGAGCTATGTACAGGTGCTGTAGGGGAACAGGGGAAGGGGTTAAGTGAAACTCTCCTGGAAGAACCCTTGAGAGGGGGAGATCTTTGAACTGGACTTTAAATGATTAGTAGGAGTGTGCCAGGCAGAGAAAAATGGGGGAAAAATGCCTCTGAAATGAACAGGAACAGGATATCGAAGATACATGAAGAAGAAATGTTGGGGGAACAGGGAGTATTAGGTGGTATAGTTAGACTACAAAGAACCTGTGGGTCAGTGTGTCTTGGTGTGGTGTCTGGACATTCTCTTGTAGGCTATAGGGCAGCCAGCATGACCTGGAGGGCTTGTTAAAACAGATTGCTGGGCCCCTCCCCCAGAATTTCTGATTGAACAGATCTGGGGCAGGGCCTGAGGGTTTACATCTATAACAAGCTCTCAGGTCCCACAGTTACTGCTAAACCTGGGAGCACACTTTGGGAACCTTTGCATTAGGAAGTCTTCTGATGCTGTTAGTAGCAGCTAATGCTACACAGGACAGGTGGAAAGGAAACAGGGAGGACAGAGAGGCTTGTAGGGGCTCCTAGAAATAAAACTTATGCCAAGAGACCCCGATTCCTAAGTCTTTATATTATTTCCTTTATCAACCTGTTACTGGGGCCTGGGATTTTTACCATTAGAGCTTTCTTCATCTGGATTATGAGTTGTTTCCTATTTAAATGCAAATGTTGTTGAAAGGGGCAGCCCATGAAATTGCTATCAGCCATTTACTATAGAGCATTGATTCCATGATGAATTCCTCTCCACACAGAGTCAGATGAGATGATGGTCATTTTTAACAACCTGGGAGGATACATGGGCTCAAATCCTAGCTGTATTGCACCCTGGGGACATGACATTAGCCAAGTCACTTCACCTCCCTAAGTCTTAGTTTCCTCCTTGGTAAAATTGGAGATAATAACATCTACCACATAGCGTCTTTTCTTTTTTTTAATTGCATTAACAGAGAGAATGCAAGAGCTCTTGGAATATGTCAAATTCTAAAGAGAAGTGCTAAAAGATATGAATATTCACACTCACAAATAAACATATCTTTTAGTATATCTTTTAGCATATTGAAAACTCCAGCAGACTCTTAATGAATCCCAGGAGTTTGTCAAGGCTATTGGGTTGTTGCTCTGTGTATGTGTATGTGGTGTGCATATGTGAGAGAGAGACAGAGAAGGGGTGGGGGGAGCAAAACAGAATATGTCAGAGTGGAAGGAGGAGGCTGATGCTAATTCCATTTTTACCTTTGGGCTTCTAGTCTTGTTTCCAATATCATTTTAGGAGATTTCTAAACTAAAACAGATTGGATTTGTTTTAATCTTAGTTTAACCTAAGAAATCTTAGTTTCTCCTTGCTGTCAAATAAAAGTCTTCCTGGGGCCTTCAAGAACTTCCTGGGTTCTCTGTGGAATATCTGCACTGTTTTCACAAGCCCAGGAACAGGCAATATTGATCCGACTCAGACCGAATGCACCCAATCTCTTTAAACAAATTCATGTCTAGCCAGTTCTAGGAAACCTTTTCTTAACCCTGGTGTAATTCTCCACCTCCAGGGTATTGACAGGCCAGGTTTAAGGAGCTCCTTTAACTAAATATGATTGAAGTTTTCCTTTCATCGGGAAGGGCTGCACAGAGCACATAACATGTTATTCTGGAGCGCGTTGGCAAGCGCACCCTGGAACGGCAAGCTATCAGCTCACCGGCAAGTGAACAATTACCCAGGTGGCATGGTTAATCGCAGCAGCTTCACCATGGTATAAGAAAAACAACACCCTTTCCATCTTGTCCCAAGGAAAAGAAAGGAGACATCTATCAATTTGTAAAAGGATAATTTCCTAATTACCCCATGAAGGTTGTTATTTCTGATGGGTCCTTAAATCAGGTTGAGAAAGGTGAAATCTGATCCTTCCTTTAGAAATGAAAAAATGTTATTGCAGGCTTAGGTTTTCACATAATGTCTCCCTCTACAGCCAGAGGAAGAATTTGCTAATCTCCTCCATACTAGCTGTGAAGGCAGCTGGCATCAGCAGGGGAATGTCCCCAAGTGGCAAGGCCAGAGCTGGGGCACTTCAGGTTGGCCACAATGTGATGGTTTCATTACTTGGAAAACCTTCCTGAGTGTGAGGAGGCCCCAGCAGAATACATGACTCATAACATATTAACTTCTGCATGTTTTGGAAATGAAGCTTGCCTCAGTTTTCAACAACCATGATAGTTTCCCCAAGGCATTCTCAAACTAACCAATCCCCAGATACACATGGGGCACTCCCAGATCGTTGCCTACTAGTCAAGAAAAGAAATGTTCCAGAACTTTTCCTTCTACTGTCTCCTTGACTCTTCACAACAACCCTGTGAGGCTAATCTAACAGCTGTTATTTTAAAGTGGGGAAATTGAAGCTCAAAGTCTAAATTCCCCAGTGGAGGAGCAGAGGAAGGGTGCCTCGTCTCACACCATCATCCCATGTGCTTCCAGAAGGGAGAGGCCACCTTAGTAGTTCCTCATTGGCAGGGCTCCTGTCTTCCACTCTGACAGCTGTGAGATAACAGAAAGGAGACACTGCGGGGGAAATAGGTCAAGGGGAGAAGGTGTAAGAGCAGGAGCCGGTAAGCAAACGGGGTACAACCTAGACGTGGCCCCGTAGGGAGCGCAATGGCTGGCACAGAGAATAGCCAAGGTGGTGAAAAGTATCTTTGGTCTCCACTCTCTCCAGTTCCAGAATGGCCTCCCTCCGCCCTGGGATCTATTCACTAACTCAACAACTGTTTATTAAGCGCCTCCTATGTACCAGGTACCCTAATGGGTACTGGGGATATAGCAGTGAACAATCAAAAATTCCCTCTCAAGGAATTTATGTTCTGCAGGTTTCTATCCAGTGGCTTCAAATTGTCTTTAGGCTGCTTAGAATTCTCTGTTAGGGTGCCCCCCTCCGATTCCTGTTTACACGCACACGCGAGCATACTCATTGACACACAGGCGCTCACATACGTATGGTCACACACTCATACAAGTACATACGCGTTCTCGCACACACCTGCACGCACGCCCTACTCCCTGACTTGCAACCCCCTCTCATGCTCACGCACGCACACACGCCCTGCCCCACGCGGAGGGTACGTG
>NW_011889197.1:199805-213766 GCF_000151845.1 Pteropus vampyrus
CAAGCCCCAGAGCTCTGCCTTTATCCTCTGCCCCAAATACAGTTGAGACAAAGCAACTCTCCACACTCTGTGGAAGGAAAGATGGGCACTAGCTCCTGGCAGAGCATAGAGGGCATTTTTCCCCTGGTGACCCTGAGCTCAGAGCTGCTGACCCAGGAGTTGGGAGAGACTTGCCCTCATTACCTGTGTATTAGCAAGTGGCTTGGGAACCTCCACATACCACCCATTTTAGTTCTCACGGTGACTCTGCTCCATATGTGTTATTACCTTTATTCTACAGGGAAGGAGAGTGAGTTCCGAGGGGTTAAGTGACTTGCCAAAGTTCATGGATAGTCTTACGTGTGGGAGGCAAAGTAGGACAAACTAGACCACCTTTGACAGTTTTATTACCAATAGGAATGCATTCCCCTGATTCTTGCAAAGCAGTCGATGGGTTTGGGAATTAGGGTGCACTCCCTCTCCTCCAGTCCTGCCAGTTTCACTATAAACAGTCCTTGTTCTTTTCCACCTCCTAGATTTCTCTCACACAGTTTCTCCGATTTGGAATGCCACTCTCCCTTCCACCAGTGCAACTCCTTACACACCCATCGAGGCGCAGCTAACAAACCTCTGCCTGCATGAGTCTCCTCCTGCCCCATGCCTTTCATCAGTCTCACTTCACTCTGTACTCCAACGTTTACGTTCTGTGCCATAAAACCTAACCCTTCATTACATCACTGTGTTTTATGGTTTTCTCATTGTTTGGGTTTCACTGGTCTTACTCTGTTGGCCACACTGATCTCCGTAAGGGCAGAGACCATGCCCTATATACTTCCCTTATATTCCCTGTTGTTTCCCACATGGTGCTGGGCACAAAGTCGACAAATGGGAGCCAACAAGTTTTCACTACACGACCTTGAAGGGTAGTATTATTGGGCTTTCAGACATTAGTCAGCTAGCAGCTACTCTCCCTCACTGGATGGCTGCCCTGCCTGGTTTCTCCAGACCGTCAAGAAAGATTGCACCTGGATTACCTGAGAAAGTGAGACAGAGCTTAATTGTATTCTGTTCACACTAAGACATCCAAGGTCTACTTAGACTGGGTGCTGCTTCTTTAACAATGCCTATGATATGCAGGATCCAGGATAACTACATCAAATGCACACAGCTAGATATATAACATAAAAGATCTGGTCTAAAATCGAAATAGAACATCAATAACAACAACAACAACAAAAAACAGAAGGCAACTGATTCCTTTTTGGCGGAGTGATTTGCATTTCATGTTGAAGGTTTCAAGGCTGTTCAAATACATCATCTGAGGTCAAGTCTTTTTTCCTGATACCCTCTCAGCATATATGAGTGCTCATCCCTTACCTTTACAGTGTATAATACGTTTTCACATTCATCATCTCATTTATTCCTCACAAAACTTTGACAGGGAATAATAGTAACAACAGCAACAATGTTTATAAAATATCTCTATTTAATAACTGCTATGTAGTAAGTGCCATTCTAAAGATATATATGTGTGTGTGTGTGTGTGTGTGTATATTTACTTGTTTCTCACCCTTTTACAGATGCAGAAACTGAGACAGTGAGAGTAATGCTTTCAAAGCCATACAATCTTCCAGGTGCTGAATTCTGCACTTGAACCCAGGTCTCCTGACCTACAACCTGGCAGAGAGAGGGAAAACTGCCAGGTCTCCTTGCCTAGTATGTGTGGCTTTATCTAGTGCTCATTTTATTCAATACTTTCAGGAAACCCCTCTCTCATGCTGGTCAGTAGGACAGCCGCAGGTTCATTCGTAGGGAAGTTACAGTTGCTGGGGTTGGTATCCTGGGTTCAAGGGCAGGGAGACCAGAGAACTGGGCTTAGAACGAGATGACTGAGCTCAAGTGCTCACTCTGCCACTCGCTAGCCAGGTGTGACTTTGGTCAATTCACTTAACCTCTCCAAACTACATTGTCTTTATCTGCAGATTAGAAATGATAATCCAAAAATACTTGACAGAGCTGTTGTGAGGATCCAGTGAGAAGACTAAAGTGGTCTTGGGTGAGAAAGAGAGCTCTAGTACCTCAGTCTCTTTCTCTTCAGCTTGGACTTTGAAGACCCCAGACAGGCTGGAGGGTGCCCCTTGGAGACAGGTAGAGCTGGACAGATTGGCCACAAGGTGCAGAAGTAACCCTGTGGTTTACTTGCATGTTCTTCTGGCTTTGTAGCTCCTTGGTTAGTCCCCATTTGAGTTACATCTTGTTAGAAAGCTCCAGCCTGGTCTCAGGTGTGCCAATGAGAAGAAGAGTGGACCCATGCTGATCAGCCTGCTGTGGTGGCAGCAGCATGTGGTGATGGGAATGTCCCCAAGGCAGAGGTGAGTCAAGATTATTTAATGATGAGACCTTCATTGAAAAAAAAAGAAGGCGCACTGAGTAAGAAAAATAACACTGAATGCTTGCTCTGCCAGGCAAGGCTGCTAGGAGCTTTGTGGGCATTTTCTCACCTAATATTCATAAAAACTCATAAAGTAGGTGTTGTGACCTTCTCCCACACTTGAGGAAACTTGGCCTAACAGAGGTCAGCTGGCTTGCCGCGGGCGCCCAGCTAGTGTGTAGCTGAGCCAGGATCCAAAGCCAGGTCTGGGGGATTCACGTGCCCTGCTCTCGACAAACCTTGCTCACTTTCCAGGATGGTTTGGCTTTCTGTGGCTCTTTGTTTCTCCTTGAGAGAAGGAGTGCAATGTTTATTTCACTGAGTAGGATGGTGAGATCTTTATAACTCTTAAAAAGCACATATTAAATTCTTAATTGTACATGGCACTGAGCAAAGCACTGAATTATTTTCTATAATTAAGTACACAGGGTCTCTGTCTTCTGGGAACATAGGAACCTCAGCACATGAAGGTGGCACAATGGCCCAAAAAGCCAAGGCTGTGGCTACCATTCTCTGCAGCTACAGCTCTCACCACAGTCACAGATTGTACCCCTTCCCTTAGCAAAGATGTGTCTAGCTAACAAGGGGAAATGAGCATGGAGATGTGGGAGACTCTTCACAAATCCATCCCC
Source organism: Pteropus vampyrus (assembly GCF_000151845.1). Taxonomy (NCBI): domain Eukaryota; kingdom Metazoa; phylum Chordata; class Mammalia; order Chiroptera; family Pteropodidae; genus Pteropus; species Pteropus vampyrus. The sequence continues at coordinate 202,848 of NW_011889197.1, forward strand.
ACTTCTGAGAAGTGCCTCTGAGTGTCTAAGACTTTGGAGGCAGATAGAGGTGAAAGCAAAGCCTTCCTATTAGCTCTGTAACCTTGGACAAGTTCCTTTCACTCTCCAATTTCAGTTTCCCATCTATGGAAATAGAATGAGAGGGGTACCATTCTGTTAAATGAGATAATATACATAAAGCACTTATTACAATCCCCAACACATAGTAAGTTCTCAATCATCAATGGCTGTTATTACAGCAGTTGGGTAGGTACACTCAAAATGAATTTCTAGGATGAGAGAAAGTTTTGTGGTTAGGAAAGGGGGACTTTTGATTGCCCAGCAGAGAGACACTCCTTCACTACCCCACTGCTTTGTGTCTGTCACAGGCAACAAGGCCCTGTGTCTCTTAGCCACTTCTCCTGAGATGGCCGGGAGTCATGACCTTCCTGGAGCAGTTCCTCAAATGTATCTCTTAGTCAATGGTTGGTCTTTAGTTCTTTATTCTGGAGAGATGTGAGGCTTTCTTAGGGCAAAAGACACAAAGGAGAAGTGAAATGCAGCATACCAGAGCATCTAGCGAACCGCACACAGTAGGAATTCATTAAATGCTGACCAACTGGGATATCTGGGGCCCCAGTCTCCCCAGACCCACTGAGGGAGGTGCTGTCAATGCTCACCTGAGGAGTTAAAAGACAGAGCTGTAAACCTCGGCAGGTAAGACATCTGGGGTGCAAAGGGGCTGCCATGGCAGGTGGAATGCTCCAAGAGGTTTTTTTCAGCCTGTGACAATCCCTGGAATGTGCATCCCTTGCTCTCTCAGAGCTGGACAGCAAATGACCAAGGACGCATGCTGCAAAAATCGCTTTCGTTTCTTCTTGGCAGAGGCTTTGTACAACACAGGCTTAATGGCCTATTTGGTGGTGGGAGAAGGTGGGGGTGGAATCCGCAGAACTAAGAGAGAAAAAGATTAAACTCATAATAAAACCAACCCCAAACATTACCGCCCTCCTTCCCAGCCCTTACTTTACACTGTGAGTTGTCTCCCAGCCAGTTCCCCTCCCAGGCAAATAATATTTATTCCATGAGGCCCTGACACACTGGGCCAGAACAAGACAATGCTTGATTGTTTCTTCTTCCCCCCTGCAGCAAACTCTGGGTTGGAGTGAAAGACGTGAAAAGGGAAAGGAGCAATATTCAGCCTCTTCTCGTGGGACCTGGCTCTGTGCTGTCAAAACAAGCCTGAGATAAGGGCGGGGGAGGGGTGTTGGGCTTGGAGATTAGCACGGCTACTCCAGACCTGCTCAGAAAGTTTCACTCTTTAACCAAGTTCCTGGCAGCTGTGACCACTTAAACAGCTTTGGCTTCTATTAAACAGGAGAGTCATTAAGTCACGGAGCTTAATGAGGCTCTGAAGGGCCCAGTAGTCATTCCTTGGTGAAAAGTGCCAATTCATTGCTTCGTGGATAAAACTTTGGAGATTCTGACTAAGTCAGAGGTGAGCTTGTCTAGTGTTAGGGATTGACAGCTGACCCCGATGTGACCCCATGCTAAAACAGAGGCTTGTGTGAATCAAAAATGCCAACATTTCTGATGTGGCCAGAAGTTGGAAAGTGGATGACCACTCAGAGAGGATTGGATAGCTGATTTCTCCAGGGTCTTAGCTGGTGTTCAGGCCTGAAAGGTCTCTCATTATGTTGAAGGCCCAGACAATGTGTGCTGTCCCAATCAAAGAGTACATAACCATCATGGGCTAGGACTAGGGAATTAGTTCTACTGTCCCTCCTTGAAAATAGGGACTTTTGTCCATTGCTCCTTTGAACAGTGCCTGGCACAGTGCTCGTAGAATGTTTATTTATAAGAAGAAGTAAGGGCAGATGAAAGCCCCAGGACCTACCTTCTTTATCCTCTCTCGAGATTAACTTCCCTATCACTCAGCAGTGGCAGGAGGTGGCTAAACCAGCCAGGGCAGGGAACACCATGACTGCTCACAAGAGCAAAGTGAGGACTTATTTAGAGTGGAGTGCTTGTCAATGTTTCGAAGCTCTCATTTTTCCTAACTCATTGGGAGCTGTTACGATCCCCATTTTGTAGATGACAAAACTGTGGTTCAGGAAGGTTCAGTGTCACCTAAGCAAGCATCTAAGACCCCTGGACCTCCAATTCCTAGCCAAGGGATCTTTGCATGTTAACTCTGTGAGCTCTTGCACGCTCTCTTTCTCTCTCTCATAGGTTGCTAGAAGGAGGGTACTGTTGGACTCAAGGATTTAGCTTCTCACCTGGTCTTTGTCCACCTGCCAGTGCCTCTTCTTCACTTGTCAAGATCTAGCCAGACTGCCACTCTTGCTCAGAGGCCTGACATTGGCAGGGAATCAGGAGAGAGAAGAAAATGCCAGAGAGCCTGTCTCCTGGCCCATTTTACTGAGATCAGAAAGTAATTAGAAGAATAAGGAGGTTTGAGGTGATGCTGTTCTCAACAATGGAGTGTTTTCCTTCCTTCTGCAGTTTCACGCTTGTCTTTCTTGGGGCCAAATGACTAACTGCACTTGTACAGACCATGAGCATAAAGTCTGGAGCAGGACATTTGCCCACTGGGAGAATTTAAAGGACAGGATCAGCTCCCAGGAATCCTCTGCTCCCTTTACTTCCAAAGGAGGGACAGGCAGCTTCACTGCTGCCCAGTGGATGGCTAGCATTCTAGAAATGCCTCTCCTTATAAGAGCTGTGACAGGCTCTGTGATCCAGGGCTGAGGTTAGACCCTGGCTGGGAAACCTAGAATAACTGACAGTCTGGCTCTTCCTGTGTGCATTACTCAGCCTATAAAAGTCCTATTTATTTGTTAAGGGAAGGGCTCATCTATATCCCATCTATTGACACCTGGACCACAGAGGAGAAAGAGCTGCACCTCTTTGCCCATCCCAGCACCCATCAGTGGCACTCCCTGCCAAGCTGATGTGATTGCTGGAAGAACACCTGGTGGGTGAGGAATGGGAGAGCCTCCTGTTGGCAGCTGCCTCCTCTGCCAAGAGCCATGATCATCACTCAGTGGGATGGAAGGCCTAGGCAAGAAGCCTGAGAACACTGTTTCAGACATGTCTCCCTTAGACACCTGCCCCAGAGGAGGCTGGACTTGTCGGTGAGACCAGGTTCACCAGCACCAGAAGCTGGCTTTCCAAACCTCTCTTGAAATTTCCCAGCATTTCTTTCCATGGCTGTGTTAATTTTGGCTCCAGAACCAAACAAATAGAAGATTCGGGAGGTTTTAAGTCTTAGATTACAGGTCTAAGCAAGGCATACTATCCCTTTGCTTCTGGTTCTTTAATGTCATTTCAGTTCAGATGGCAGGAAAGCAGAGGGGAAAAGCTAGCTAATGGTTGGGATGGTGATTTACTTAGTTTCAAGGTGCTATCAAAGAACAGGCAATTATTGTAAGAATTTCTGGCATTTGGAAAAGCACAGTGCTTAAGATACGTGGGCTCCAGTCCTCACTCTTTCATGAGCCTACTGTGTGACCTTGCGTAGTGAGTTAGTCTTTCTGGATCTCCATTTCTCACCAGTAAATAGATCTGATGCTCTCCCAGGGCCCCTTCCAACTCCAACATTTTATGATTATACAACTACTAATCTCAGTACTGGTGTCTTTTATTTACAAAAAAAGGCCACTGACACACCTCAGGTAGGACGCCAGTACCCCCAGTTGTTTTTCCAGCTGTGCTGATGGATCTGCAGTGCTCCATCCCAGCACCTGCCTCATCTCCTTTGTCGTTCTCAGTTCCCATGCAAGAAGGTTGTCCTCTGGAGTTCCTTGGAGGGCACCTTCCAATGGCCACAACAGGGCTGGGAGGTCTGAGTCTCAAGTCCAACTTCAGGAACAAACTTGCTGGGTGGCTGCAGGCAAGACTTGGCTTCTCTGAGCCTTATCCACCTAATAGAATAAATCATTCGCTCTGGGAATGCACTCTGGGACGCTTCAGTGGAAGAAGCCAGAGGAGCATAAAGCAGCCTCATTGTGGAGGCTGAGTATCTAAATCCCAGAGCCTTTGGGAGCCAGTGGCCCTTTACTAATGGGCTGCACACTCAGCGGAACTTTATTACTTTCCCAAGTCACATGGAACTAAGGCCTCCTGGCAGGTGTTAGGCGACTTGTTCACATGCATTGTGAACTTGAATCAAGACGCCCATTTTTTGGATGAGTTCTGAGACTGGTTTTGAAGTATCTTGCTAGGACAATGAATGGCTTTGAAATGGGTTTCAGTGGGCTCTTTAAACCTCACTTGGGCCTTGGGGAACTAAGCTTCCTTCAACCAGTTCAGCTTGGCTGTCATGCTGGAGGCTGCTGAGTCACACAGCTAAGGCCCGTTAGCTACTAAACATGGCTTTCTTGAACTCATCTTTCCAGTGTAATGAACCCACAGGATTAAACTGAGAGCTCCTCCCTCCACTTCTCTCTTCACTTCCTCCCTCCCACTCGCTTCTGCTCCTTAGATGGGAGCTTCTGAGCTGGGAAAGAATAACAGCTAGCCAGCTCAGACCAAAAGAATTTCTCCCAAGAACTAGTTGGGCAATGGCCTGAACCCTGGAATGAAGGGGTCCCACTTTTAGAGAGACCCTTGAAAGGATGTGAGTGTTAATGAAGTGGCTCTTCAGAGTCACTACTTGTAGATTATTGCATCTGCCAAGTTCTCTCAGGTCTCTGGGCTTTGGAAAAGGTTGACTCATATTGGAGTTGACTGTGGATAATTCTTTCCTCTGCCAAAAATCTTCTTCCATTCTTACCTGCCTGGTTAATTCTTATCTGTTCTTTAAGACTCACCTCCCTCCAGGAAGTGAATCATTTATTCCATAAATATTCACTAAACACCTACTACATACCAGGGACTATTCTAGCAATTGGGCTACAACAGTAACCAAAATACCCCCAAATTCCAGCCTTAATAGAGATTATAATGAAGCAAGGGCAGACAGATCATGCAGATACATAAATATATAAAGCGTCAGCTGGTAATACATGCAATGAAGAAAAATAAAGACAGTTAAGAAGACAAAGAGTAAAGAAGTGGAATTTTGGTCAGAAAGGCTCCCAGAGGCTGCAACATTTAAGCAGAGACCTGAATAAAGTTAGAGTATGCCACATGAATTTTTAAGTACTTCAGATAGAAGAAACTATAAGTACAAAGACCCTGAGGCAGAAGTGTCTTTGATAAGTTTTGGAAAAGCAAAGAGTGGAACTGGAGGTGAGTGAAGGAGGGAACAGTGGCAGGCAAAAGGTGAGAGAGATAGGAAGAGATAACAAAGGGCCTTGTGGACTCCTGTAAGCACTTTGACTTTCACCGAGAAGCTACTGGATGTTTTTGCAAACAGAGAAGGTGACATAATCAGAGTTGGGCTTTAATAAGATCATCCTAGATGCTTTATAGAGAATAGACTAAGGGAAATGGGAGTGGAAGCAGGAAGATCATTAAGGAGACAACTTCAGTAATCCTGATTAAAGATGATGGTGGCTTGGACTAGGGCAGCAGCTATAAAGATGAGGAGGAGTGGTCAGAATCTGGAAATATTTTGAAGGTAGAGCCGTCGGGATTTCTTAAGAGGTATAGTAGAAGTCAGGAGAAGTAAAGGGACCAAGGATGGTACCAAGGTATTGGTTAGAGCAATAGAGAGAACTGAGTTGCATAAGCTGAGATAAAGGTGATTACGAGGGGAGGGGTTTGAGGGGTGGAAGAAATCAGAACTTCAGTTTTGGACAAGTTAGGTTTGAGATGCCTATGAGGTATCCAAGCAGAGATGCACACTAGGCAGCAGGTAAGCCAGTCTGGCATTCAAGAGGTGACCAGACTTGGAGATATAATTTGGGGGTTGTTGATATACGGATTGTATTTAAAGTGGAAGAACTAGATAAGATCGCCTAGAGAACAAAAGCTTTCCAAGGCTGAATTAACTCATTAATTAGTTAGTTAAGGGACTAGGGGAGTCATTGTCACATATTTTGAGAGCTTAGCCTAGAGCCAGGAAAGGAGATCGAGAAGAGGTTCTTTTTATCTTCTCCCAGTTAGTTAGCTCCTATCATTCCAGTTCTGCCTTCTGTTCTTCACCAAACGGTAAGAGATGTATTCATTTCTGTATCAACATCTTCTGCAGATTTATAGCCCCTCTGGTATTTAGCAAACCAAGGAGACAACCTACCATTTCATATCGGATGTCTATCTACGTTACCACTTTTCTAGAAGACTGACGTTTGGCTATATGAATCATTGGATGCATTGATAATACCTGATTTATGTGTGAGGATATAATCTGATAATTATATGATGAAATGAGTTATCACTTCCAGGGTAGACACAATAGGGTTCATAATCTTTTACAATCAATAATGATATTGAATCAAGGAACTATTGAATAGTCTTTAAGTGGCAGGTTCCTGATCTTTCTGCAACTATTTACACAGTGGCTAATGGTCTTCTAAGAATGATAGAGCATGCATCTGGGGACTTGACTCCTATTCTCAGAAAAGATGCCTAACGTTATATATAAATGAATGAGAATGCTTATAAATATCTTCATGTATTACAAACTTGACATGAATTCTAGAAAAATATAATAGTAACATTAATACCACAAACAATAACATTAAAATGGAAACTGTTGACTCATATTGGAGTTCACTGGGGATACTTTTTTTCTCATAAATGATTTTTCCTTTAGAACCCCTTAACAGCAGTACACCAATCATTCTCCCCTTTATATCTTGGAAGTGTAGTGGGAAAAAAAATAGTGAGCTTTGTGATTAGTTAGATCTACATTAAAATCCTTACTTTGCTATTTGTTAACCATGAAACTGTGACCAAGTTACTTCGTGAATTTCAGTTTCCTTATCTATAAAATGGAGGTGCTAACACCTACTTCACAGGGTTGTTGTTAGGTTCAATTTAAATATGAGTGTAAATGTAAATTATCTAGTATGATATCTGGCATAGAATCAACAATTAATAATAGCAATTAGTATATCTAGGAGTACTAATAGTGGCAGTAGGAGTAGTACTTGTGCTGATAGAGATGCACAGTAGCCTTCTCAGGAGTTGAAATGGGAGGGACTGACCTGTAAATCCTGTCAGAGGGTGAAAACAGGTTTTTGATCATCCATATCATTGATCAATATTGACTTTCACACATTCATTTAATAATTTTTTATTGAGACCCTTGTAAGTTCTGAGCAACAAAATCCCTGCCCTCATAGGGCTTACGTATTAGTGAGTTGTTTTTTTTGGGAGGGTGGGGAGGGGAGCCAGGGGGAAACCTGAGTCACCAGAGTTCAATATAGTTATTTCATGTCTTTATCACTTTGAGTTACCACCCAGTCTCCGGCTCAGTCTGCTCCAGGTAATAATAAATTGAGGCAACTTAAGGCCCTCCATAGACACATACTAGCCAGTTGTGATTTTCTCCTATTTCCAGAAACTAGCCAACTTAAAATGTTGGTTTTCTTGTAAGGCTATTTTGTTTTTTCTAGAGTGGAAGGAAAGTTTTCCTGATTAAGTAAAGTATGAATTCAGGCTTCTCTTACCGATTACTGGGATTTGGAGCAGGCTGAAAATCACTGCGCCACATGGGCTGAAGTCGTCACATAACTCAATGCCTTGTTTTCCCCTTTTACAAGGCGGGGGAAAAAGGAAGAATCCTAACTGTTTGGCAAAGAAGAAAATTCTAGAAGCCTCTGAGGTAAATAGTGAGAAAGAGGCCAGGACAGCACACAGGGACAGAAAGGCAGACCCTTAAAGCCTGGGTACCATTTGAAGTCCTTGCTTTCCTGGAAATGGGTCATGAAGTTATTTCATTAAAATTTAACAGTATAGTTGCAGGTAATCACAGCCAGATGTATCTTTCTTCAGGCCCCAAACATGAATGCCTGCCTCCTGGCTGTCAGTGTGAGTATGGTGGAACTGTCGTCCTGTCAGCCGTGGACAGTGATGAGATGGCAAGAGCTCATTTGACACCAGCATGAACCCTTCACCCAAAACTCAACTCAACCCCAGGGATTTCCGAGCTGTCGAAGAACATTTGATGACTTTCTTTGCTTAATCAGGCCCTGTTAAGCTGCCTTGAGGCTAAGTAGAGAAGAAGGGTCCATGAATTTTGTGGCTTTCTGTGGGAAAGTATAATTTCCAAAAGTGACAACGCTTCCTCCAAATAAATATATAATCGAAGAAAAACAAAACAGTGTTCTCTGGTTTGTACAATTGGTATAAAAATATCCTCCTGAGTGCCCTCTTCCAACAAAAATACTGGCCCCCTCCTTTACAGAAATTCTGGAATCACCATGGCCTAGCAGAGTAACAATATGCACAGTAGTTTAAATATATGTTAAATTAAGTTAGGTTTACCGAGTTATCCCTATCTCATTTCTTTGTTACCTGTCATTTATTTCCAATATGAAATGGGAGCTACTAGACACTCAGAGAAAGTCTGTCTCAATGCCCATAAAATAGCAGCTCTTGTTTCTCTGGCTTGGTACCCACAGGAACATCAGAACAGTAAGGTGCATCATTAACTGAACACCAATTAAGGACTTAGTGAGCTCTTCATGTTTTTAGTAACCCTTAATTTAACAGCCTACTACTCAATCACGGGCATATTTTCTCTCAAGTGATAATTGTCACTCTTTCCACAGGTAAGTTTTTCTAGAAAAAAAGGTTCAATATGAATAAGGCAAAGAATACCTCAAGCCCTTAACCCTACTTGATGCCAATGAAAACTGCAAATTAGCTTCACCAGAACAAAAATGCCATTGTATAATTTAAGCTAATTACATCTTCCTTTCCCAAAAAAGAAATAGCACTTCGTCGTACACAGGGGCATTTTCAGATCACGTTAGGATCCAAGACTCGGGAGTCAGACAGACCTGGATATGAATCTCTAATTTAAACTAGTACCTGCTCATGTGACCTTGACAAAGTGGCTTGGCTTCTCTATGACTACTTCATAGGGTGTTATTAGATTTGTGTGAATGAGACAATGTATTGCAGCATTTCGATGATAGATAGTGCTTAATCACTTAAAAGAAAATTATTTTTATTTTGATGGTCATGATTACAGCTAGCACTAATGTGAGCAGCCAAGCTGCAGATATTTGTAGGCCAACAAGGATTCACATAGCTACACTTTAAGAATTTCTCCTCTAGGGAAAGAAAAATATTACCTCCCATCACAATATGTTATATGATATATTATATCATTCCATTTATACAAAATGTCCAGAACAGACAAATCTATAGAAACAGAAAATAGATGACTGGTTGCCTTGGGCTTGGGTAGTAGGGTATGAGAGGATATGGGGAGTGGCTGCTAACAGGCACAGGGTTTCTCTTTGGGGTGATGAAAATGTTCTTAAATTCATTGTGCTAACGGTTGCACAAGGCTGAATATATTAAAACCCACTAAATTGTAGACTTTAAATGGGTGAATTGTATGGGACATGAACTGTACATCAATAAAGCTGTTATAAAAATACATTAGCTCACATTTATTGCTCAATTAATCTTTATAATATTGATGGTTTTTAGTTCCCCACAGTCAAGAAAACTGAGATTGAGATATGTTGAGCAACTTAACTTGGCCCATTTAATTAACATGCAATGGATCCAGGATTTCCTATTTATTAATTGACTGATTGGATCTTAGTTTCACAGAGTTGGATTAGTCATAATCACTGAAGGCCATCCTTTATTTTACTGCATTTTATATATGTATGCATGCTAAATAATATAATAAAAATTTTGACCCCATTGCCTAAACCAAGGCTAGAATATTACCAATAACTTACCAATAATCTTTGTCTTTTCTTCTTTCCTTCCCTTTCTGAACCTGTTACTTCCCTCTGTGTCCAAATTCAAAATGCAGATCTTTAGTAGAAAAGGAGCTTAGCTCATTCATTTACTCCTCTGCTAGGATTGTGGTGGCCAATCCCACCAGGACCATCTGCATTGTGGAGGGTGGCTCCCCAAAGAACTGACAAAAATGGCAGATGTCCACTACAGCCTCCCAGGATAATCCTGTCTTGCCTTTTACTCCAGCTACTTGGTTTGGGAATCTTATCACTTCAGCTAGCCTATGAGCTCCTGGTGGTCTGCTTTCAGACTTTGGCTTCTTCTAGAGATTTCACACAGTGCTGTGCACACAAAAAAGCCTTCATCAATGACCTGTGAAGGACTGAGTGAGGGAAAGAGTCCCTGTTCTCAGGGTCTTAGACTTAAGATCAAGCTTTTTTTGTTTTGTTCAAATTTGGTTTCCTAGGAAAAACAAAAATAAAAAGCAAAAGCCAGCCATCAAAGCAGAGAGGAGAGAAAGGCTTTTCTCCACATGCTTTCCCAGGTGCCTAGAGCTGGCTTTGAGAAACTTGGTTGTGACAGGCAGACTCCCACTTGGTCCCTAATTGATCGCAACCACCTGTAATGAATGTTTACTGCTTGTGCCTCTTACTCCTTGGCAGGAGGGTTCTCTAGCACACACAGCAAGAGTAAGAGAGAACAACCCCTACAGCACACAGCATCACCTGTAATGCCACAACGGATGCAGCTCTCTATGTGGCCTAGTAATTAACTACCAGGTAATGAGGTATAGGAACATCTCTGGGTCCTGTCGCTGCCCAGGGCACTTTGCATTGTCACCACGTACATTTTTCATCCAACCTAAATAGAGTGCTGGGTGGGGTGCTGTTTCTTGCACTTATTAACAGTCCCTTGGAATTTTCCTTATCTCAGAGAACTCAGGAAACAGGACGACTTTAGCAATTTGTGCAGAGAGGTCATGGGGCTCTATGAGGGTTTTACTTGAGCTCAGGAGACTGAACCCGAGGCCATGAGCTTTAAAGATACAGATGGGGTTAAAGAGAAAGGGAGGCAGGAAAGGGGGATTTGATTTAACTAAATCTAACACTTTTTTTTTT
>NW_011889197.1:213816-226789 GCF_000151845.1 Pteropus vampyrus
AACATCTCTGGGTCCTGTCGCTGCCCAGGGCACTTTGCATTGTCACCACGTACATTTTTCATCCAACCTAAATAGAGTGCTGGGTGGGGTGCTGTTTCTTGCACTTATTAACAGTCCCTTGGAATTTTCCTTATCTCAGAGAACTCAGGAAACAGGACGACTTTAGCAATTTGTGCAGAGAGGTCATGGGGCTCTATGAGGGTTTTACTTGAGCTCAGGAGACTGAACCCGAGGCCATGAGCTTTAAAGATACAGATGGGGTTAAAGAGAAAGGGAGGCAGGAAAGGGGGATTTGATTTAACTAAATCTAACACTTTTTTTTTTAATTTAGTAAGGTTTCAATTATGCTTCTCAACAGAGCAAATTTTTACAATTTTAAACATTGGGAAGAGGCTACAAATGAAAACAATCAGTTGACATCTAAAGACTAAAATAAGCCAAAATTGATCTTAATTATTGAACTTCAGTCTAAGTGGAGTTCAAATGATCTGCATGCTAGAATGTAAATCAACCTTCTTCTCACTCATACAGAATACTTTAGAACTTGACGTTACAGAAAGTGGGCTTACGTCTCAAGGCACCACCTGTGGTCCTGGACTAGAAACTTAATCTGTCAATGCCTAACTATAGCCATCTGTAAAATGGAGACAATCGGGCCTGGCTACCTCAAAGATTTGCGTAGAGATTCAAAGCAAGCTAATGTAACAAGAGCTTCCTGAAAAGCAGGAATTACGCTGGATGTTCAGACTTCACGGTGGCATCCAGGTGGCTCCAGTGCATACCTTCGTCCAGATCTTTTCTCTTCAAGTCCTTTATTTTTGCTTCTTCCTTAAATGTCCTGCTCTTCCCCTCTCACCAAGGAATTTTTTTGAGATATCTCTTCTCTTATTCTAAGAGTTGATTAGAATAGGATTTACCAAAGGTATTTTATAGACGACTGGTCCCCCAAATGGCCTACAACCAAAGAGAGTTCTGATGACAAATCAATCTGAGAAACAATGAGCACTATAACTCCCCTTCAAAAAGTTGCAGTTCCCATTAGGGCTTTGAGAAATCTTGCAGGAAGGAAGCTTGTTCACCTTTGCTTCTTAATTAGCACTTCCCTCATTAATTTGACCACAGAACCATTTTTTGAATACTGCTTATTAACACACCCCTGCCAATATAGCTTGAGAAATGTCCCAAGATGATGATGGTGACAATGATAATGACGATGACTACATAATAATAATGCCCATTGCTTGAATGCTTACTACCTGTCAGGCACTGTGCTAACTCTTTATAAACATTTATAAACATTTAACTCTCAGACAACCAAATGAAGTGGGCATATTACACATAACTAGAAAGTGTGACTTTAAAACCCAAGTCTGGCTACTTTTGTTTAAAAATAAGAAAAACAAGACTCAAGAAAGGTAAGTATTTTACCCAAAGTCACAGAATTAGTAAGTGGTGGAGTTGGGCCATGATCCAAGCCTTACTCCCAGGTCTGAATAACATTAATCACTGCACACATGAGTCTGTGTCCTTGTGGGCCTGACTTTACATAGGGCCTTTGGACTGCAAGGATTGCTGAGGTAATGCCTCCATTCTAGAGTCTATGTGATAGAAGACAGAGTAGGATTAATGGGCAACCAATCCAGGATATGGCTCATCGCCATCCTGGAACCCATAAAATAGGACAGCTACACCCTCTCGCTGGACAGATAGAAAACTCAGACTCAAGGAGTTTTGACCCGTATGGTTTGACCAGGCAGCAGCCATGTTGAAGCATGGAGTGTTCCAGAATCTGTCTTTTTGACAAATCTCACCCCACCCTCCTGGCTCTAGAGCTGTCCTCCAATATTCATAGCGTTCAAAGCTGCTTAGGGAACCTGGCTGCTTTTCACTAATTGAAACCTCAGGGTGCTGTTGTGGTACCTGTTGCTATAAACACCTTGACAATTTGCATAAATATGTGACATTATAAAAGTTTCCTGAAAGATCTTATCCAAGTTGTTGGCAATAGGCCCTAATGAAAGCCAGGTAGAAAGACAATGTGTGTGTTCTTTAAAAAAATAAAATAAAGTAAAGTAAAAAAAGTTGTTTTTGTTTCCCGTGCAGGTAAATAGGGTTAGAAATGGAAAATGTGTCCAATCTAGAGTCAGGGCCTATAGCTTGCTTTGTTTTGTTTTGAAATTGTTTAAGAGATATTTTTCTTGTACAGCCTAAGCTGCCTGTCACATTTGAAAAGCCAGAATGGGATTGGTAAGATTATATAAATGAACTTATGTTTTGGAACACTGGATTCTTTGCAGGGTGGAAAGGAACTTTAGAGATCCCCTTGTCCAGCCATGTCATTTCACAGATGTGGAAACTGAGGGCCGGTGACCTGGACAAGACAGCTATGGGCCAGCAGACTTCTACCCTAGGGCTCTCCCACACTTTCCTAAACACTCAGAGTCGACCAAACTGCTCCTTTAGATGCAACAAGACAAAACTGAACCCTTCCCAAGCTTCAGAGCCAACGCTTAGCCTACAGATCTATCTGACTCCCTCATTCACAGCACTAGCCAGTTATGAGCCACCGAACCCAGAAGGGTTCTGTGTTCTTGACAATCTTTCAACCTCCGAACTCTTCTATGAGATGAGTGCTATCCCTGCTTCTCAATGTGGAAATTAAGGCTGAGGGAAATTAACGTGTCTCAGTTACACAGCTAGAATGTAAGAGTGAGTAAAACCAGGACTGGCTGACTAGGCGCTTCTGTTTCATCAACTTTATAGGGCTATTGGAAAGATTAAGCAAGACAACAGACACAAAACACATGAACAGTGTCATGCACACAGCAGGTGCTTTCAAAATGTTGAGTCCCATGCCCCTGATGTCTTTCCTGAGGCTTCATTCCCCTTCATTTAAATGCAATAGAAAAAGCGTCTACAATGTGCAGATTTATTAACTTCTGGTTCACCTAACATGACCTTTCCTTCAGAGGGGTTAATAACCCAGTCAATTCACTTCAATAGCCCCATATACTAACTTCTAACTATGCTCAAACTTGCTACTCTCTCGAGAGTAGAAGATGGTGGTTTGCAACCAAGAGGCCAAAAAACTGTTAAATTATCTAAACACTTAAAGTTTGCAAGGAGAAATGAATTTCCATCCTATCCCATTGCTTAGCCAGAAATGAAAATACACATCTTATCTCTCCATCTCAGGCAACCTGGTTTGAGCAAAGTTCTTGTTACAAATGCTTGACCTCTACCAACTAGTCTCCTAGTACAAGATTTTTAGGAGGTCTCCTATTGAATAATTAAGCAGCACAACTCAGTCTGTGAGATAGTTTAAGTAAAGAGAGTGGAGAGGAAATAAGGAACTCAAGAGACCCAGGAAACCAAGGGCTTGGGCCAGGGAGAGGTTATTCCATGAAAGGGTTAGGGAAGTTTAGCTTGTGTCTTTCCACTCGTTCATTCTGAGGTTTCTTGAACCTCACCCCAAGCAAGGCAGCAGATTTTTCTGCCACCCATGCTGCTCACATCACCAGAGCCAAATGAGAATGGTGCCAATCTATCAGGAAAGCCAGATCCCTCCTTCCCCAGACCCTATGTCCACTTCACAGTTACCTCCAAGGAAGAACATATTAGCCTGCAAGACTAGTGTCTGGAGGTGGAGGGGGCAGACATGGAGATAGGAGGAGGACTTGCAGCCATGGGACCACAGAGGTGGTTTCAAGGCCCCTGGAAAGAAGAGATGGGAAGGTGAGGGAACCAATGTTTACTGAGCACAAACTATGTGCCAAGAACTTGACACATATAATCTTATTTAATCCCCACAGAAATCCTGTGAGGTAGGAATTATGATCTCCTTTGTACCAATGAGGAAACAAGGATCAACAAGGTTAGGTAACTTGCCTGAGGTCACCTGACTACCGGGGTGGAGCCAGAGTTCGAATGCATGTCCTTTGACTCCAAATCCTATGTTCTTTCTTCTAGCACTAGCTCCCTATAAGATCAATTCCAGAGTGCTGACTCTGTCAGTTATCCATGTCACCTTATGAACTTAAGAAAGCTATCCTGAAGTTTCCTGATTTGCAAAATAGAGATAAATAGGGTACCTACCTCATAGGGTTGTGGTAGGGATTCAATGAGATATGCATAGAAAGTGCTCAAAACAATGCCCGGCACATCTTAAGAGTTCTGTAAAAGTCAGCCATCGCGTTTATTTTTACTGCCGTCTCCCCTGTTCCTACTACCTTGGAAAAGACATGCACTCTCTCTGTGCATTGATTTTCTTGTCTGTAAAATGGAGCGGGTTGGATTGGAGGACGTCTCATCTTTCCAATAAAAATAAAAAGTTCATTCTCAGCCGTAAAATTCTATTACTCTGCTTGGCATTTAGGTCCCCCTATTGACTAGCCCAAGTTTTCCCACCTAACCTGCCCGTCTCTCGGAATGTCTGTGTTGGGTTTCCTAGCTCTTACTGCCATGTCTTAACCCTAGTGCACAGCTTGTTTTTGCCACTGCATAATTTCTTCAACCCTTTGCTCCTGCTCTTTACCCTTCTTTGATTGCCCTTGCTTTCCTCTGCCAATTTGAGTTCTATGCTTCTTTCAAGGCCCAGATTAAAACTCAACTCTTCCATGAAACCACCTCTGGCAAACTCTGTTCTGAGATGACTTCTCCTTCCTTTAAAATTTCTTTAGCTATTATGCCCATAGTCTGAGTCACACTGATTCCAAATGGTTTATATTGTTTCATTTAAGTCTGTTTGATTTACCGAATTCCCTAAAAGTAAACTCCCCAAGGGCCAGGACCTTCTTTTCTACTTTGGTGTAGCCTTTGTAATGCTATATAGTGCTGAGTACATGGTCTGTGAATTAAGGGGCCAACGTGCCAGTCATTCCCTCCTCCACTAGCAGCTGAGCATCTCTGCTGGGAAGGAAACTTTCTGCAGGATATTTAGAACCATGAGATGGGGCGAGCAATCACTTCTGCCCTCAAAGAGTTTATAGGGGGAGAGAGGCAGAAGTATAAATGCAACCAATTACAATGCAGTATGATTACACTAGTCCCCCCTGCCATCCACGGGGGATATGATCCAAGACTCCCAGTGGATGCCTGAATCCACAGATGATACTGAATCTTATATATACTATGCTTTTTTTCTATACATACATACCTATGATAAAGTTTAATTTATAAAGTAGGCATAGTAGATTAACAATAAAAATATAAAACAATTGTACTGTAATGAAAGTTTTGTGAATGTGGTTCTTTCTCATTCTCTCTCAAAATATCATACTGTACCATACTCATCTTTCTTCTTGTGATTATGTGAGATGATATAATGTCAACATGATGAGATAAAGTGAAGTGAATGATGTAGGCATTGTGATATACCATTAGGTTACTACTGACCTTCTGACAATACCAGCTACTAAGTGACTAATGGGTGGGTAGCGTCTACTGCTGGACAAAAAAGATGATTCACATTCCGGGTGGTACAGAGCAGGATGGTGCAAGATTTTATGACACTACTCAGAATGGCGTGCAATTTAAAACTTACAAATTGTTCATTTTTGAATTTTCCACTTAATATTTTCAGACCATGCTTGGCTGAGGGTAACTGAAACAAAGGAAAGCAAAGCCGTAGATGGGGGGCACTTCTGTTAGGTAGTCAGACATGAGTGACAGGGGGAACAAAGGAATGGGGGTCCAGCCTGGAGACCTTCCAAAGAACACCCTATTGGTAGTTAGAGAATCCCTCCTGCATCCCCAGAGACAAAGGACAGGAGGGTTATAATCTTAGCTGGCCTAATCCGGCTTACAGATGCCTGTGCAAAAGGTACTACCCTAATTTGCTCACAATTTAAGCTTCATTATAATACTATGTTTATGCCTGAAAGTTCATGAACCTAATTATAACAGACTGAATTCTGGGTAAGCACATGCGCACTAGGCAAAAAGTTATATAACAGCTAAGTGTCAATCAAAATGACTTCAAAGGCGAATCACCTAAAAACACCTTTGTAATCACCTATCATGATCCTAAATATATATAATGAAGAACTCTTCCTCCTGGGGAGCAGTGAGGTGGGGGTGGGTGGTTGGGGAGGGAGGTGGTTACAGCTCTCTGTCTTCCCTGGCTGTAACCCATGCCCCCCCTCCACCCAGAGGTACATATCTTTATTTCCAGGTGGTTAGCCAGTTTTAAGCTTGACCCATCTTCTCCCTCAAAAATGTGCTTTTTTTTCTTTTTTATGGTGACATTGGTTAAAGAAATCCAATAAGTTTCAGCTGTACACATTAACAGTAAGGCATATATATATTTATACTGTATGTTCACCTTCCATAGTTAGATTTCTTTCTGTCACCACATATTTGACTCCCTTTACCTCGTCTACCTCCCCCCCTCCCCATTCCCTACCCTCTGGTAACCACTAGTCTATAGTCCATGTCCATAAGTCTCTGTTTGCAAAATATGCTTTTAATGAATTAATATTTCTCATATTTGCTGAGTTGAAATTCATTTCCTCATCAGTGATAAGGACCTAGAGGTGTGTGTTACCACAACGGTAACACTTCTGTAATTGTATTTTAAAAATCAATTTTTTTTAAAAGGCACAGAGAAGGGGTTGCCCTCTGCCTGTAGAGGAAGGGGAGGCTTCTGAGGAAGAGGAGCTCCAGGATGAGCAAGAGTTACCAGAAAGAGGAAGGAAAGTGCACTTCTGAGGGTGCAGTGAGTGGGAAGACATAGACTACTCTGGTTTGTTGAGATGGAGTAAAGGGCATATCTCAGACGAGGGAAGTAGATCAAGGACAGTGGTAAGAGCTGAAGTTGGAAACAAAGTTTTCAGTTACCCAAAGACGGTAGGTCTTTACTCCCCAGGCCCAAATGCTAAGGACCATGTCAAAACAAGAAAATTAAAAACTATGTAAGGAGTTTTATTTATTTGGCATTAAAATGCCTCTTAAAATAAGAAATCATGGTGAAGATAGTTGTCTGTTTTTCACTTCGTTTTGTTTTTTGGGTTGTTCGTTTGTTTTGTTCTGTTTTGTTTTAGCATTATTACTTGACAAAATAAAGATTTGGCAATTCTCTGTTGGAAGGAAAGTTTTCAGATCCAAAATCTTGGAGCTACTACTGGAGAGTCATTTGAGACATATGGAAGGAAAGAGCAAGCACAATGTCAGTTTAACCCTTAGGAAGACAGGCAAAGATTTAGAACTTCTAAGTAATTTCTGCCTAGGATAGCAGATGTGGACAATGCTTACAATACAGGCATTAGGAAAGCGAAGGGGAGGGGGCAGCTTCATTTGTTTTGATGGCTTTAATCCCTGTTCTCTCTTCTGAGAGGTGTGACCTGTTGGAGATACCTACTCCACCTCTCCTTTTTCTTATGCCCCTTTCTTCTTCGAGCTATTTCCATTAGCTGCTCCTTCCTCCCTGGGAAGGAATGGAATGTGTCCTTTCTTCACATCCAACTCCGACTTTATCGCCAATCTTCCTGTCTTTCAAAGCAAAGGCTGACAACTGTGATTTCTCATCTCCAGGTGCGAAGGAAATTGCCCCTTGTAAGCGGCTGCACATCCAGGCCCCCTCCCCCAACCCTTGCTTCAGTGCCTGTCAGTTGAATTTGCACTAATGAGATTAAAGTAGGTGTGTTGGGACTTTCAAAAATTTTCGCTCAGATCAGTCCAAAATTCCTAAGGTAAGAACTTGCCTGAATCAATATAGTAGTGATTACAAATCTTGAGCTGTCCCTTTTAGGGCATTTCAGTCATTTCATGGAAACAAGAGAGCAGTTGAGGGGCCCTAGAAACAAATGGTGTGTAAAGAGGGGTTTGGGGTGGGGGCTGGGACTAGCTTCTCAGATACAAAACTTATTTCAAGTCCTATATGACAACATTCAATTTGCTCATTAATTTCCTATTCTAGTTGGGATTTACTCTGCAGATGATTTGCTCAAGGCCTCACAGCAGTTTGGGTTGGAAATGTGAGCAATCATAACAAAAAGAAGAAGGATCCTAGAGGGAAAGAAAGAAGGCACAATCTGGAGAGAGTAGGACTAACAGGAGATGATGGGGGTGGATTGGGGGCTAGTTCAAGGGCTACCTCTGAAATGGGTTTTCCTATCTTCAACCCCTGAAGGCGTGGGCAGAAGTATTTAGTCAATTGGAGGAACTAGAGGTTGGCAAGGTTGCGGAGAAGGAGAATTCATTGTTGCTGAAGTGATCACAACTTAGAAGAAACTGAGGCTTGGGGAAACAGCAAAAACCTGAACGCTTGTCTTTGCTCCACTGAGTGACTTTTAGCAAGTTACCCCACACTCCCAGTCCTCAGTTTCCTCAGAATGAAATGAGGTCATGCCACCGCTGAAGTGTTTTCCAACTCCGACATCTTATTCTGAGACTCTAAACAAGAGACAGTCTTCCCACTTTCACTCCCTCCTGAGGTGTGAGCTCTCTGAAGTCTGGGACTGTAATTATGTCCTGGGCTGAGCCTTAGATTACCCAGTGAGCAGGGGTAGGGAAAAGAGGGAGGAGGGGCTAAACCAGCTCTTGTCAGTAACTGACCCAGCTGCAAACACATTGAGGACAGTCCACCAGAAGACTAAGAATAGCCCGAAGTAATAGATGATATTCTGCAAACCAGTGCTGTAGAACAAATGGTGCTACCCAGAGGCAGCCCTGAATGCTTGACATATGAGCAGGTGAAATTTAGAAAGCTAAATTAGCTATAGAAGAATTTTTCCTATTACATACATACACACCCACTGGCTTCATGCCCACCTCTAGGTCTCTAGTCCTGTCCTCCTATTCATCGACTCTTTCCATTTCCCCCTCAGTTTTTCTCAATTAGATTCATAGATGGAGGCTCTAATCCCACCTCCTGGATTCCTTTTCTTATGTTGATTGCCTTTGTTGAAGAGGCAGAGATTAATTGTATGTCTCCCTTTGTCCTCTTCCACCACATAGAATGACCTTGTCTAGATAGACGATTATTCATTGTCTCCCAGAGTGGCAAGATGTAGGGTAAAAATTGGAAAGAAATTCTGATACATGCTACAGTATGGATGAACCTTGAAGCCTTTATGCTAAGTAAAATAAGCCAATCACAAAAGGACAATTAGGGTATGGTTCAAATTCAGAGAGCCCTACAGTAGTCAAATTCATAGAGACAGAAAGTATAACAGAGATTTCCAGGGACTGAGGTAGAGGGGATTGGGGAGTTAGTGCCCAGTGGGTACAGAGTTTCAGTTTAGGAAGATGAAAAGTTTCTGAAGATGGATTGTGGTGATGATTACACAGTATGAATGTATTTAATGCCACTGAACTATACTGGTTAAAATGGTAAATTTTATGTTATATATAGTTCACCATAATTAAAAAAAAAAAAATTGGAGCCCTAAATTCCTGCACAAAAATCAACAGTGATACAAAGCTGTGTGTGTGTGCGTATGTGCACATACATGTGTGTGTACCTTGCTTTTCTCCGCTGGGCTTCTTCTGTCAGGTTGTTAAGGTCTAGAAGCCTACTAATCTTTTATTTATTGTACTTATCACCAGGTCTGATGAGTTCCCATTTGGATAGTCAATAGGATACGTTGATACTTGACTTAGTTTTGAATTTTTGATGCTTTTTGTATGGTGGCCATCCCTGGGTTCTTTATGTCTCTTACCACACAGACCAGTGCCTTGCTCACCAGCACGTGAAAAAGGGAGTGACTCAGTGCTAAAGAAGCTCAGGTTAAGAAGAGTGGATTTTGAGGATGAAATAAGAGGACAGAAATAATTATGGTTGATAGGACTGCAAAGC
Source organism: Pteropus vampyrus (assembly GCF_000151845.1). NCBI lineage: Eukaryota > Metazoa > Chordata > Mammalia > Chiroptera > Pteropodidae > Pteropus > Pteropus vampyrus. Next base: position 223,613 of record NW_011889197.1, read on the forward strand.
TGTGGTCTAAATGTCTAAGAGACAGTGGGGTGTGGGGGGAAGCAATGAATAGGAACTCAAGATTCCTATGTGAGTGGTGAGCACACCCCACTGGAGGCTGCCAGGTCTAAATGTGAATTACTCACATGAAGCCATGCACAGCATCAAACTCTATCAGAACCACAGTTCATTGAGACATCAGGAAAATAAAGTTATCTTATCTCTTTTACTCTCTGTCTCTGGTTCTTATCAATCTATGTCACTTCCCATCTTACTTTCCATTAGCACCAGAAGCTTCAATGCCAGGGGCACCCTGCTAATTAATTACCCTCGGCCTGTGAGCACAGGTGTGCTTGTGTCAAGATTTCCATGCCTGGGGAAAAATCAGTTTTTGGCTCTGATGGCATCCATGCTGATCTAGGTTCCAAAAGCCTCTCTGCCTAGGACATTTCTGGGACATTAGATAACTATGCCATTATTTCATTTAGCATTTATTGGACAAGAGCATCAAGTGAAACTCAGAAGTCATCTAATTCAATGCTCCTCAAACTTCAATGTGCATATGAACCATCAGAGGATGGATCTTGTTAAAACACACCTTCTGATTCAGGAAGTTTTGAGTTAGATGGGCCTTGAGATTCTGCATCTCTAACACTTCTCAGTGATGCTGAGCCCTGAACCGCACTTCAAGGAGCAAGAATCTAGCCCAGCAAATTGCAGTTCTGACTACACATTAGAACCACCTGGAGATCTTTTGAAAAATATGGTGGCCTAGACTTCACACCCAAATAGAACCATCTAATTAGCCTGGTATAGCCGGGTTTTGTCTAAAAATTTCCCCAGTTGATTCTAGTGAGCAGCAAGTATCGAAAACTGCAGCTCTGATCAAGTATTGCTAATCTGCATTTTCTTATTGAAACTATCAGAAAAAAAAAAAAAACAACACCTTCATCACCCCACCTGTCTCTCCAGAATACCTAGGATTTGATTTACCATCATGAGAAAATTAGCTATTGTATATCATATAATAAGAAGAAATTGAGTATTTCGTTTAATTAGAAATTGAGTATTGAATATTTATTATGTGATTGGCATCATTCTAAGTACTTTACATGTAAATCTCACAATACTCCATGAGGTAGATACTATTCTTATCATCCTCATCTTTTTAATATATGTGAAAACCCAGGCACAGAGAGATAAAGTCACTTGCCATAGGTCACACAGCCAGTGAGTGATAGAACCAGGATTGGAACATCAGAAATCTGATTCCAGAGCTAACCCTCTTAACCATAACATCACTCAGCCTCCCTATGCAATGCCAAAGATAGCAACAATGCTGGACAAAGATGAAGGAAATGAGTTATTTTCATTTAAAGCCTGTTTTGTTTTGTTTTTTTTTTTTTATGCTGATATGGTTTTTCAGTCTGAGTTTCTGTTGTTTTTACGGATCAAGTTCATTTCAGTTTCAAAAATCAATAGTGATACAAAGCTGTGTGTGTGTGCATATGTGCATGCCCGCATGTGTGTACCTTGCTTCTCTATTTTTTATTTCATCTATTCCTTTAGTAGACCTTTGCAGTGGAAGAGTGTGCAAGAGGAATACTTGCCATTCATGAATGGGGCCTGACCCAGGTCCAGGACAATGTTCTGAGAAGGATTTCAAGCTACATCTCCCCAATGCACACATACAGGGTTTGAAGAATCCCACAGATTCCAGTCTGGCAAGATTTCTAGGACAGCCTCCAACATAATCCAGCTCATCCTTCCCAATGGTCCCTTAGCATAGACCTCTCCAAAACAGTAAGATTCTCCTTAGCTCATAATTCGGTCCAGCACGGATCCATTGCAGACATTGAGCTAGATGGGGTAGTTGCCAGAAATGCCAGAAAGTCCTACTATTAATAGGTAGTCGTTTTCTTGTTAGACCAGTACACAGCCTGGGATCCAATGGGGTATGAAAAATCTCCAAACTATTAGTCCAAATAAAGCATCATGAGATGCCCCTAAACCAAATGTACTGTAAGACCAAATCCAGTTGGTTTGACAAATTGATATTAGTTTGGATGTTATTTATTATTATGGTTCTCCTCTGATACAGATGACCAAGAATTGACTGGAGTGTTCTCATATTAAAGAGGTGGAAGTGGCCAGAGAGAGGAATAATCGCAATTTCATATGATCCAAACTAAATACATTCAGAGAATTTCAGTCAGAAGTTTTTAAGACTCCATCAGGCCTTCTTTCAAATGTGTGAATGCACTTTATGCCATCCCTTGTCAACAACCAACCTCTGCTAGTGTCAGGGAAATCATTACCTTATAAGACACTCAATTCATTTTCAGATTATTTATATTGTTAAAGTTCTTACTTAGAATGAATTCAAACCATGTCAATGTAACTTCTACCAATGGGTTCGAGTTCTGCCATACACAGAAGTTCCTCAAATTATTAAAAATAGAGTTACCATGTGATTCAGAAACTTCACTTCTGGATATTTAGCCAAAAGAAATGAAAACACTAATTCAAAAAGATATGCACCCCCATCTTCATTGCAATATTATTTATAATAGCCAAGACATGGAAACAAACTAAGTGTCCATCAATGGATGAATAGATAAAGAAAATGTGTTTTTTATATACAATGGAATGTTATTCAGCCATAAAAAGGAAGAAAATCTTGTTATAGATGGACCTTGAAGGCATGATGCTAAGTGAAATAAGACAGAGAAAGATACATACTGTACGATCTCACTTATATGTGGAACCTAAAAAAAATTAATTTTTTTTTAAAAAACTGAGCTCATAGATACAGAGAACAGATTGTTGGTTGTCAGAGGTGGGGGTGGAGTATGGGCAAAATGGATGATGGGATCAAAAGGTACAAACTTCCAGTTATAAAATAAGTAAGTCCTAGAGATGTAATATATAGCATGGTGACTATAGTTAACAACACTGTATCATATCTTTGAAAGTTGCCAAGAGAATAGATTTTAAAAGTTCTCATCACACACACAAAAAATTGTAACTATATGTAGCGATGAATGTTAATTAGTGTGGATCATTTTGTAAAATATACATATATGGAATCATTATGTTGTATATCTGAAATTAATATAACATTATGTGTCAATTATATCTCACTTTAAAAACTAAAGAAAAAAAGAATTCCTTGAGATATTCATAAGGTTTTTAATA
>NW_011889197.1:226839-246048 GCF_000151845.1 Pteropus vampyrus
ATAGATACAGAGAACAGATTGTTGGTTGTCAGAGGTGGGGGTGGAGTATGGGCAAAATGGATGATGGGATCAAAAGGTACAAACTTCCAGTTATAAAATAAGTAAGTCCTAGAGATGTAATATATAGCATGGTGACTATAGTTAACAACACTGTATCATATCTTTGAAAGTTGCCAAGAGAATAGATTTTAAAAGTTCTCATCACACACACAAAAAATTGTAACTATATGTAGTGATGAATGTTAATTAGTGTGGATCATTTTGTAAAATATACATATATGGAATCATTATGTTGTATATCTGAAATTAATATAACATTATGTGTCAATTATATCTCACTTTAAAAACTAAAGAAAAAAAGAATTCCTTGAGATATTCATAAGGTTTTTAATAAGAGGTGTCATGGTCCAGTAAGTGTGGGAAACCCTAGATTAAACAGGATTTCTCAGACTTTAATTTGCTAATGGGTATTGTGAGGGCCAAGAGGTGAATATGATTTGCAACCTTTCTCAGGCTTTTAAAACTAAACACAGACAAACACTCACACAGACCGACGCGTATTTTAAATTAATATCTTGCTCTACGGAATATATACAAGAAATGCTGGACTAGTTGATCTTTAAAGATCCTTCTGATCTAAAAAATAAAAACAAAACAAAAATTAATATCTAAAAATTGCTACCTTCATATAAGGCCTTTCTTCACCAGCCCCTCTGCTGCTAAGCCATCAGACTCCCTCTGTATTCCCATGACACCCTATGTATCTCTTGTGGAGCACTTATAGCATTCTACTTTATAAAGTGAAAATTTTCATTTTAATTTGTGCCCAGCATGCTATAGTGACCAAAAAAAAAAAAAATACAGGGCTTGTTGCTAAACCAATAAACTGGGTTTAGATCCTGTCTCTGCAAAGAGCCCGTTATGACTTTGGGCAAGTTAAAATCTCAGAGCCTCAGTTTTCTCAACCTAAAAATAGGAATACTGATACTTTACCTGGAGGATTATGGTGGAGAGAAAGCTAATAGATGGACAGCCCACAGCACCTGGCATCTGGGGGACATCCACTAATCAAAAACTGTCATTATTATTATCTCTGAATGGATTCATTTCCCTGCTCACCTGTAAGCTCCTGGATGGGCTGGCCACATCCCAGCCACCTTTGGAATGCCCCGATGCCTCTCCACTTCCTAGCACAGAGTATGATTTTCATAAATATTGAACGAAATTAATTTATTAAAGTGACTTAATGATAAACTTTTTCAAGAAGAAAGTCAGCATTTCTGCCTTCTGTTCAAGTTGTTAGATTCAAGATCCTCATCCTTTTCTGTGGAGTGACCCTCCCACAGACCTGTGAGAGATCCATATTCCCTTTTTATCTGGGGTTAGGATTCTTTCTAGGCCTATGCTGAGGCATCTCAAAGAGAAGATACTGAAGTAAAAAGCAGGGCAAAGAAATTGGGGCATCAAAATGTATAGAAAAATATATTTTCTTCCTCATAAATCCCCAGGAGTGTCCTAAATTCTACTTTTGGTGCAGCAGTGAGAATACAGAATGGACATGTTAGCAATGGGGTAGGGGGGTCAGGTTTCTTGCAGGCACTGCCACATTGGTCCCATTCAAACTAGCCAGAGTTTTCTGATGATTTCTTGTGGACTAACAATTATGAAGGACATTAAGGCTAAATCACATATGGCTCTTGGTCTGGAACTATATGCAGTTTATAGAGAAGACAAGATTTATTTGCAAAATAACTAAAGAGTACAAAAACTCATATCCTACCAGGCTTTTTTTTTTTTTTAATCCTTTGATTTGAATAAGTTCCTTTGTTCTCTGCACCCAAGCAGTCTTTACCTCCCCTGTCTTACCACTCAGCATACTTGTTATTCTTGAATTTGTCTTCCCTGCTAGATCATAAATTACATGAGAGCTGAGTCTGACTCTATCACCAACACCTAGCACTACATTGATTAGTACTCGATAAATACTGCACTTACTGAATAGCTGGGTTGAATTTAGAGTGTAAAGTTCAACTTCTGTTAGACTCTGTGCCAGAGGTAAATTGTTAGAAAATTCAGAGGAGAGAGAGCTTCTCTAAGGGGCTAAGACTTGAGAGGGTCCTGTACAATTAAGGATTGTGTAGAGGAAAGGAGAATGCATTGCAGGAGAAGGCACAGCATGAGCAAACTGCAGAGGCCAGAGTGAATATTGTTTATGCTGGGAGAAGTAACTCCCTGGCATAGGGCTGTGGCTTAATGCATGCTTACCAACTGTGGTTTTGGAGGCATTTTATCCATGTTATTAGAAGGAGGAGTTGGTGGAGGAGTAGAGAAACAGCAAATGGAACGAAATGCTCTGTTCACTCTCCTCTCTATCACATACCACCCTTCCAGCCACCTCAAGACCAATCCGAGGTCCCTCCATGGCCCAACACTGGGACTCCAGCTCAGAGTTTGGCTCTTGCTAATGAGACTTTAAGCTGTGATTGGCCTGGCGCAGCAGGGGAAGCAGCAGGAGACTATCTGGCAGGCGTGGCCTTGTCATACTGGCAAATGGAGGACTGATACAGTAATTAGCCTAATTACAGGAGAACCCCATGGCAAGAATTGGGAAAGGCCATCAGCTTAGCTAGTGTGGAATCATGTCCCACAGAGAAAGCTCCCACTTCTGTAGAATTCCTCCTTCTATGACTTAGCACCCCTTCCTCCAACTGAGAAGCCAGCTCACCTGTGCTTTGTCCAAAATAGCCATCACTGCCTCGCTTCATTGGAAAGCAGTCAACAGAATGCAACATCACCCTGGGCAAAGGTACCAATTCTCTGCATCTCCACCACTGGCGAGGTGTGTAACCTTGGGCAAATTATAGTCCTCAGTCCTATGTCCAGAAAAGAGTAAGCACTCAATAAATGTGCCTAATTTTATTAATAATAATATAATTGTTATTGGCATAGACAACTCTAGAAAAACAAACAATAGAAGATTAGGGCAGATAACTTTTGTTTTTATATCTGTGGTTATTTTGACCTATTCTAATACAAGATCTCTGGATCAGAGAAGAGACCTTTTATTTACTCACAGAGCATCTCAGTAACACCTGTTCCCCATGCTCCAGTTCCCCACAGGGCAATGACATGAAGGACAGATGTTTACCTGCTTATGTAGCAAGGTTTGCAAAACAGGAGAAGAAACCTGAAATTATGAGATTCAGAGCTTACTTGAGGCATCTGGAACGAGAGAGGGGAAAGGAAGAGGAAAAAGTATGGAGAAGGGAATAAAGAAGAGAGGAGAGAGGAGAGACACTTCTGCTTTGGAATGTAAACAAGTTCTCTCTGGGGAGAAGAGATGTCTCTAGGTCTGTTAACCCAACAATGTAAGCAAAGGGCTCCAGAGGAGACAAGCCTTTAAATTTTCCCAGAGCAACACACAACCTCTAAATTCCAAGGCATGTTCAACCATTCATTCATCCTTCAACCCAATTACTAGTACTCTACTTAAACAAAGCCCAGACCATGCAAAAATGTGAAAATGTTCATGGAGCATTGTCTCTCAACTGTTTTTTCTGAGCCACTGGCAGCTTAAGATTCATTCTGAATGCTTACTCCTTAAAACCCATTTGTGTATGGGTATGTGTATATATTTGTGCACAAGTGTGTGTTTATAGGTAAGTATGTACTGGTCCAGGCACATGGGGGGTATATACATTTTGTGGGGAGCTTGTTTATGTATAATGCCAAGATAGGTGTCAAGGTTTCTGTATAGAAGAAGAAGGGATGAATTGGTCAAGTGATGTACAGACTGTGAAACCACTAAGAGCACAAGGGGTAGAAGGGAGGTGAACCAGGACTCCAGAGACCTGCCTTCATCACAACTAATTGCATGGCTTATGGAACCCCTTTTCTGTATATCAGTCCCCTTTTCTCCGAAATGTGAATAATATCTTCCATGCTTACCTCATTTAAGTCCATAAAACTCAAGTAACATAATGTATGTAAAAATACTTTGAACAGTATAAAAGCATACAAATTAAATGTAAGCCAGTATTAGTGACGCTTTGCCACAATACTATAGTAAAAGTGTGCACAAAGTGCACAGCAGAGTATCTGGCACATAGTAGTTGCTCTATAAATATCACTTCTCCTTCTACCACCCTCTACACATAGTGGGTACCAATTTTATCGGTTGGATGGGTAGGTGGAGGGAGGGAGGGATGGATGGATGGATGGATGGATGGATGGATGGATGGATGGATGGATGGATGGATGGGAGCCTTTATCAGTGCTCCTCCCTCAAAATTACATACAAGAGGTTTTGCTCAGAGCCTTGGCTTCCACAACTGTTTTCTGCTCAGTTTTCTGACCTGCTGCACAATCTATCATCTCAGAGAGGGAAACTGGAATACTGAAAGACAAAATTATGGGGCATTAGGGTGGTTTTTCCTTCTTGAATAATAATTGTAATCATAGCATAGAAGAATAGTATAGGTTGTTTGAGTTGAAAGGCACCCAACTCAAGGCACCTTGATTTGAAAGGGTTTTGTTTCTTGAGTGACTACTCTGTGCTAGAACAGGGTTACAGACTCTTTCTGTTGTCCAGAGGCTAAGTCCATCAAGGAAGACAAACATTAAACAAATGCCCCCAGTGAAGGTTGGCAGGATAACTCAATGAATTTTTATTTCAGCTTAGCCTCCCTTACTTCTGGGAAAGCTCCTATTGCTGAGTCAAAAGCGGATGCTTTTCATTCCCTGTCTATTATTTTTTAAAAGTCAGAGAAACTTTATGGATCACTCAATTGTGAGATGGGGCAGGAACTCCCAAGCCTGGGAAGCTGATGGAATTCTGTGAGGACTACAAGGAGGGGAGAGATGGGAGGTGGGAGAAGGTTAGAAGTGAATAGCTTCAGGATGCACCAGGGAAATTCAGGGGCTCCCAGCCTCTGTGAAGACTCTCAGATTCTGTCATGAAGCGAAGCTGCAGGACCACCTGGTTTCAAGGGACCATGTGTACTTACACAATGAAGATATCAGTGGTGACAATGTTGTTGGTTAGGCAGAATGATGTCCATCCTCCCAAAGATTTTTATATCTTAATTCTCGGAACCTTTTACCTTACATGGCAAAAGAGATTTTTGCAGACAAGATGAAGTTAAGGACTTTGCAATAAGGAGATATTCCTGGATTGTCCAAGTGGGCCTGAGATAATCACAGGGTCCTTAAAAGTGAAAGACTCAGATAGGGAAGTCATAGTCACAGAGATGAAGATGCTATGCTGGTGGCTTTGAAGATGGAGGAATGGCCATGCATCAAGGAATGCAAGTGGCCTCTAGGGACAGAAAAATGAGAAAACATATTTCACCTTCAAGCCTCCATAAAGAACACAGCCCTGCTGACACTTTGATTTTAGCCCAGTGACACCCATTTCAAATGACTGGCTTCCAGAACTGGAAGATTATTACTTTGTGTGATAAATCACTATGTTGTAGTTTGTTACAACAGCCATAGGAGACTCATACAGTAGTAGGATGAGAAAGAGAAGTTCTTCCATTCTCTGGTGTGACATGAATCTCCAAGATAATTGTGCATCCCTGGGGATGGGTGGTGTATGAGATGCTCCTTACTGATCTGTGACCCTGAATCATAATTGCTTATAAGAGTTGACAATTATGCAATGGCATACTAGAGTTTTTAAAAATACTATCTTGACCCAGTTTTGAGGCCCTGGCTAGAAGCCAGTCAGCTCCCCTTCCTGAGCAGCCAATTAAGTCCACACCTTCAACTACCCCGCTATTTACTCTCACACTCTAGGCCACTATCCCCCCATTCTAAGTTCCCCAGGGCCAGGAACTAAAAATCCAGGGGACAGCTCCTATACCCCAGAGCCTACTGAAATTATCAAAGTACCCCATTTTAGACTTGTTTGCCATGCTTCACCTGTCTTTCCCTCAGAAGCCACAATAAAGACACTTGCCCATAGTTACCCCTTCTCTGTTTCAACCATGGGGCTTTCCTGGGTGCCCCCGCATGGCGTCCTGCATTCTTGACGGGAAGCTGTGAGTACAGCAAAACTGTAAACTCTGATTTCTCTCTCTTGATCCATGTCTGGCCTCACCCCACCTTACCACAGGTAATGGAGTTTAAACACCAGGCAGTGTGCTAAAAGCCATCTACATGCATTTCCTCAATGATCTTCAACACAAGCCAAAGAAGTATTTATCATTATTATTTATTTGCTATTATTATCCCCACTTTACGTGATAGATAAAGAAAGGTGAACCAACTCACCCAAGGTCACAAGGCTTGTAAGTGGTGGAACTAAAATTTCAACACAAATAGCCAGACTTCAGAATCTGGGCTCTTCTCTACCACACTGCACCATCCACAGTGATGAGATGGCATTTGCCACCATCCTTACAGGATGGTGCTCAAAGCTGGGTTAATTTTGATTTAGAGAAAATAAAATAATATAACATGTCTAGTATATATACTTCTGAAATTAAAGTTCTGCCCTCCTCAAACCCCACTAGGTGGGGTCCACAGTGAGCAACAGCCTTCTCCAACAGTGAAAAGCCCATCTCTCTATAACACGTGTACTTATTTAGTCAGTCCCTCTGTATGTAACCAATCTCCAATTGCTGTCCTTTCTCCCTTTCCCAGATGTCCTTCCTACCTACCACAGGCTCTAACATCCTGCACGGGCTTACTCTTTCCCCACATAGGCACCCTCCTTACTCTGCACAGGCTCCAACTCTGCTCAGGGTCACTGCAGCACCTCCCTCACACCCATCACCACCATTGCATGGATGCCTACCTTGCTCAGCCCTCCTAATGGCTTCAGCAAATGAACAAACAAACAAACAAACAAACAAACAAACAAACAAATAAATAAATAAATAAATGAAAGGAAGAAACTTAAAGCTGATTTAAGAGTGAGAATGTGAACTACTTTCACACATACACCCTGAACCAGGTTTTCCAAGGACCCAGGACAGAAAGCAAGCTTATGAGAAGAATAAAAAACTGTTATTTGCCAATAGGCAAAACTGGTTGGTTGTGGTGAAAGTCAGGCTACCTTTACAGAGGGAGAAAGACTTGAAAAGGACATAAGGTGGGATTCTTGGCTGCTAATAATGTTCTATACTATAATTACCATTGACAAGTGAGATACTGATAAGACTGGATTGCCAATGTCCTCTCTGAGTTTGTGATAAAATCATGGATCAGATCTGGGACCTGTTCAGCCATTTGACAGATGAGGAAATTGAGGCCAGAGAGAGTTTATGTAATGTCTTTGTCAGGTTTTGATATCAAGATAATGCTGATTTTATAAAATGAGTTGGGAAGTGTCCCCTCTTTTTCTATTATCTGGAATATCTTTTGCAAGGTTGAAGTTATTTCTTCTTTAATTGTTTGGGGAAATACCCCAGCGAAGGTATCTGGGCCTAGAGATATCATTGTGGAAGATTTTGAATCCAAGTTTCAATTTCTTTAATAACTACAGCACTATTCAAAATTTCTATTTCTTCTAGTTTCAATTTTGATAACCTATAGATTTTTAAAGGAAACGTGTTAATTTTATTTATTTTGTGAAATTTGTTGGTTCAAAGATTTTTAATATTCTTTTAATTTTTTAAATATTTGTAGTATCCATAGAAGTATATCTCTTTTCATCACTTATATAGATTATTTGTGGCTTTTTTCTGGATCAATCTTATTGATTTTATTCATCTTTACAAATAAATAGATTTTGCTATCTGATTTTTCTCAGTTGTACATTTGATTTTTCTCAATTGTATGATTTTTCTCATTTGTTTCTATCACAGGGATTTCTGCTCTTAATGTTATTTTTTCTTTCTTATACTTCTCTGTGTTTAGTTCATTTCCACTTCTTTAGATTGTGGATTTTCAGCCTTTTCTCTTCCCACTATGCGCTTTTATGGCTAAAATTTCCTGGTAAGCACTACTCGCTTCATCACCAAAGTTTTTTTTTATTTTTTTTTATTTTTATTGTCATTTAGTTAAAATATTTTTTACTTTCATTGTGATTTCTTCTTTGAACTATATATTATTTAGAAGTATATTACTTAATTTTCAAACATTTACAGTTTCCAATTATTTTTCTGTTATGGCTTTTTAATTTAATTCTACTGTGGTCAGACTATCCACTGAACGATTTCAATCCTTTATGGAGCAGCATATAGTCTGTTTGGTAAGTGTTCCATGTCCCATTGGAAAAAATGTATATCTTGAGATTATTGGATAGAGAGTTCTATATAGTCAATTATATCAATTTTATTAATCATTTTGTGAAAATCTTCTTTATCTTTATGGATTGTCATGTCTGCTTGTTTTATTGAGTATAGGAGGAGGTGTATCAAAGTCTCCTGCTTTAAACTTTCTGTTTCCTAGTAATTAAGGTGTGCTTGCTGTAAACAGCATATGACTGTTTTGTTTTGTTTTGATAATCTTTACCTTCTAGTTGAGTATTTAGACTATTACATTTAATATAAATAATGATTATTTCAGTTTATAGCAACCATCTTACTATTTATTTTCTATTTATTCCACCCATTCTATTTTCCTTTTTCTCTCATTTCTTGCCTTATTTTATATAATTTTTATTATGATATTTTAATTTTATAATACCTTCTTAGTTATATATTATTTTACTATTATTTTATTGGTTATCTTTGAGATTACAACATGTATTTGCATTTATTAGAGCCTAACAAATTAGGAGTTTCACCTTTTCACAAATAATGCTAATCTTAAAACACTTTAATTCTATTTATGCTCCTCTTTTTTATTATTATCATTCATTTAAATTCTATATCTATTTTGAACTTAAAAAAATTATTGCTATTGCTTTATAGTCCATATTAATTTAAATATGTCCATGCATTTATATTTTACATTGTTCTTTACTCCTTCTCTCATTTTTCTCTTTCTATCTGAGAGCATTTTTCTTCTGCTTTAAGGAATTTCTTTTTTAGAATTTCCTTCAGTGAAGGTCTTCCAGCAACAAATTTTCTCAGTTTTTGTTTGTAAGTGTTACTGTTCCTTCATTTTTGAAAAACATTTTAACTGTGTAAATAATATCTGGTTGACAGATTTTTTTCAAAGGTGGGGTGGTACTTTAAAAATGTCTTATGGATTTTTTTTTCAGTACTTTTTTTTCTTTCAGTACTTTAAAGATGTTTTTACCACTTAAATTTTTTATGGCTGTTATTGTATGAACTGAGTCAGCTGTGACTCTTGGTCTTGCTCTTTTCTCAAAAAGAATATGTCTTTTTTTCCTCTAGATGCTCTTAATATTTTCTGTTTATTATTGGTTTTCAGTAATTTTACTTCAATATGCTTAAGTATTTTTTTTTGTATTACCCCTCTTCTGGCTCATTTTTGTTTGTTCGACCTATGTTTTGTGTTTTGATGTTTCTAGATAGCTTTTCATTATTCTTGGTCATTGTCTCTTAAAATATATTTCTGTGCATATGTCTTTTCTCTCCCTCAAGGACTTCAATTATACATATATTTAAACTTTTTATCATGTTTCATATGTCTGCTATGCTTTTTTTTTCATACTTGTCTTTTTTTGTACTTTTCTATCTTTTTTTTAATATCTGTGCATTTGTCTACAGTCTTTCTCTAGCTAGGTCTATCTTCAAGCATATTAATCCTCTCTTTAACTGTGTCTATTCTGCTCTTCGAACTATCTATTGATTTCATAATTTCAATTACTGTACTTTTCAGTTTTACTTTTCAGTTCTACTTGATATTTTTAAAGATTCTGTTTCTATTATAAGATTTTCTGTCTTTTCATCTATTTTCTTGAATATAGTAATACTTATTTTAAAGTCTGTCAGTTGATTCCTATCTAGATCCCCTGTGCATGTATTTCTGTTTTTTGTTTTTTCCCTTTGTTCTATTTCTTCGTATATCTGTTAGTAATTTATTGGATTTTGTATTTGTGTATGTACTATTGTAGAGGCTCTTAATAGTATTTCCTCACTATAGGAAAGATTCACTTTACCCTCTGGTAGGCAACTGAGGATCTGATCTCAATCCAACATGAATTGAATTTACTTGAGGTACATCTGCAGTCTTTGTAAGACTCTATCTACTGCTGGTTTGCTCTCACTCCTAGGATGTAGATCTTCAGAGGTCCCAGTTGAGACCCTGAGATGTTTTCTAGGGCCTCTTCCTTGGTAAAGACCCTCATTCTTGAAAGGAGACTGAATTTTGATATTTGTCCTGAAAGACTTATAAAAAATTTTCCCTGCTTTTCAGCCTCTTCCATTTGACTTCTTAGTCTCTTGCTTTGTACAGCTTAGTTACAAAAGGTCTCAAATATCAGTGCTCAGTATCAGGTTCACTTCTCTCCAGGATCTTAGCTCTCAAGTCATGGTTGCCTTGGAGATCACTTTCATTTGTATTTCTTCATCTCATGAGGCTGCCTTAAGCATTTCTGATTAAGCAGCACCACCTTAGCTTGGCTTCATAAACTCTGGCCTCACACTGATAATTAACAAATGTCCATAGTTGAGAGCAGTGTATAAAAAGTTGGATTTGCCTCATTAAGCTTCCCCTCTGCAGAATGTGGTCACTCAAGTTCTAGCTACTTGACAGAGTTCCAGTGCCTTCGAAGAAAAAAAATCTGCATTTTGTTTGGCTATTTTAGTTGTTCTTAGCAGACATGTTGGCCGGCTACAAGCTACTCCATTATTGATGAACATGAAAGTATCTTTACAACTTACTGACTCTTTTTTCTCTTCCTTTTTTTTTTGTTTTATTTTGTCTTCCTTATTTAAAAAAAAATAAGTTTATTGGGGTAACATTGGTTAATAACATCATAAAATTATCAGGTATACAAGATTATAATTCGACATCCGTGTACTGTATTGCATACTCCTAATCCAAAACCTAGTTTCCTTCCGTTACCATGTATTTGACCCGCTTTGCCCACTTTTTCCTCCTCCCAATCTCTTTCTCCTCTGGTAACCACCATTCTGTTGTGCTGACTCTTAAGATTTCTAAAACATTGCTGAATTGGTCTCAGTGACCTTCAATGTCTTTCTATTTCTCATCACTCTGAATTCAAACACATCATCCCCCCCATTTGGGTCCCTTCTTAGTCAGTTTGGAACCATCCCCCAGGTTTAGCTTTCTCATTGCCATGAGCAGCATGCACAGTTTTCTTCTGCTCCTTGAAGAAGAAGCCTCTCGGTCATCACTAAGAACACCACATGACCCTTTGCTCTGCCCACCTGACTTCTCCAGCTCCTTTGTTGATTCCGTATTCCACACTTCCTTATTTCTTGCCATTTCCAGAGTCATGCCCTAAATACTGCTGAGTGATATTTACTTCCCCTCTAGTTACACAGCGTTCTATCTTTAACATCAAACCTTACCTCAAATTCTAGACACAGACACTGCTGCCATCTTCTCCTCTCTCCTTAGACATTTGGGTACAAAAAGACAGCTTCCATTGCCCTACTACTATCACACTGAGCCTTAAGATTCTTTCCTGGGGATTCCTGGGGTATTCAAACCCAACTCCTTTCCAGTTTTCGCTCAGGTAACCCAGGTATCACTAACCCTTCATTCAACTCTTAACTTTAATCTAACCTTTCTCCCTTGTAATATGTCCTAGAAAAGTATGTTTTTGGGAGTCAGACAAACTAGTTTGAATCCTAGCTCTATCACTTACATGGAAAACTCACCCAGTGTTTCTGAGTTCACTATCTTAGATGACAAAATGAAGATAGCAGATTCTGCTTCATATAGTTGTCGTAGGGAAAAATGGTATAATCTGTTCAAAACACCTATAGCCATAGCGTGATTATTTCCTTCCCCCTATATATGCTAAAATGCCATTCATTTTGCCAGTACCCCTTCCCTCTTTCACTTCTTCCATCCTTCTTTCATTCCTTCCTTCCTTCTAACCTATTAAAATTTACCGGAAAGAACTCTGAGATTCTGGCTTCATCTTTGCCACTAATTTAGAGCAGGATCTTGAGCAAATCACTTGCTCTCTCTGAGCTTCAGTTTCATCTATAAAATAAGGCACTGCAGTAGATGACCTCTAAGGTCCTGCTTCTCCTGAAACACACTGTGATGTAAGGCAGTTCTGAAATCCCATCATGGAAATCGTCCCTTCATAAAGAATTTCAGCTGTTGAACATAGCGGCAATTCTTTCTCCTTTACCCACATTTCACCGCCTTGTTTGAACAAGTCCCTTCTGTTTTATTTTTGTTCTTTACACTAAAAATGTTTATCCTTAAGGATTTATGTCAGAATGGCTGGGGGCAGGATGTTGAAATTATTTCTGCATCTTAATAGGGAGAGTCTGAGCTCTGCAAGAACAAAAATGTTGCCCTCAAGGGGAAAAGCTATCCTTCACTGAGGTTGTGTCCTCTACACTCCCACCCTCACAAGAGCCTGATGACAATGCTTAGCTGGGTTCGTGATACAGCAAGCAACAATCAATCAATCTTTCTTTCTTCCTTCCTTCCTTCTTTCCTTCCTTCCTTCTTCTTCTTCTTTTTTTCTTATTTCCTTTCTTCCTTCCTCGGTGTAGGCTCAAAAGAAGTGCAGGGTATTTTACCAAAATTCACTTAAATCTATAGATTCAATTCAATCAGTTTATATGTTCATGCATTCTTTCTTCCATTTAACAAATAGTTATTGAACGTGTATTATGTGTGAGACATTTTGCAAAGCTTTAAGTTTGTAAACATTAATACTACATAGTTCTTGCCTTCTGGGAACTCCCTGTCCATTTGTAATTTGTTCATTTACAAATATCTTATTGTACTGTCATGCTGGGTACTATGGAAGCAGTCAATGAGACAGAGTTTGGAGTATGAGATATTTATTAGGGATCAAAATTTGTTAAAAGAGAAAGAAATAAAGCAGATTTGGAAAGAAAAAAAGTTGAACATGTTTCAGGCCTCAGAATCCCAGGAATACAACAGCAAACTCTGGAGCAGGAACTGCTCATCAGAGTCATGCCACGGTGGCCCAAATGTTGGCCTTTATGCCCTTGTGCATTTGTTTCTCAGGGATGCCAGAACAACTTACAACAAAAAATTTATTCCCTCATGGTTCTGGAGGCCAGAAGTCTGACATCAAAGTATCAGCAGGGCCATGCTCCTTTCAGAGGCTCTGGGGTAGGATCCTCCCTGCCTCTTTCAGCTTCTGGTGGCACCAGGTGTTCTTTGACTTGTGGCAGCATCACTCCTGTCTCTGACTCTGTCTTTACATGCCTTCTCTGTGTGTATGACTCTCAAATCTCCCTCTGCCTTTTTATTATAAGGATATCTGTCACCGGACTTACGGCCCACTCTAAACCTGAAAAATGATCTCATCTTAACTAGGAATCATACACTGCTGGTGGGACTGCAAATTGCTACAGCCACTATGGAAAACAGTATGGAGGTTCCTCAAAAATCTAAGAATCAATCACCATAGGACCCAGCAATCCCTCTATTGGGTATTTACCCTAAAGACTTGAAAACTCATATCCGAAAAGGTATTTGTACACCGATATTCATAGCAGCATTATTCACAGTGGCCAGGACATGGAAGCAACTAAAGTGTCCTACTATAGATGATTGGGCAAAGAAGCTGTGGTATGTATATACAATAGAATATTACTCAGCCATAATTGCAGATGAAATACTGCAATTTGCAAAAACATGGAAGGACCTTGAAATAATAATACTAAGCGAAATAAGCCAGACAGAAAAGGTTGAAAATCACATGATATCACTTATATGTGGGATATAAACCTAAAAGCAACAAATGAACAAGACAAACAAACAGAGACTCATGGACTTGGACAATGGACTAGTGCTTACCAGAGGGGAGGAGGAGTGGGGAGGGGGAAAAATAAAAATAATAAAACATTTTAAAAATTATGTGTATATAGTATGAAAAAAATGTTAAAAATAAAAAAGGCAAAAAAATCTTGAAATCCTTAATTATACCTGCAAAGATCCTTTTTCCAAATAAGGTCTCATTCTCAGGTTTTAGGGGTTAGAACATTAACATATTTTGGGGGGCCATCATTTAACACCCTCTGCCTTGCTTTGCTGAGTCATCAAATGTGGATTGTCTCCCAAAAGGTATGGCCTTCAGAGATTCCACTCTTTGCACCTGAAGTAGACTCCAGTTTCTGACAAATGGGGAATGACTGCTGGCTCTGTTACTCAAATCAGCAGCAAGAACAGATGGGCAGCAATGTCTTCTTTGAAGGGGATCTCAGTGGCACATCTTTTCTGCTACATATAGTCGATCTCCATATTAAGACAAAGTGGTGGTAAAATCAAAGACTGTTCCTGTCCTTACCACACTTGCGACCTAGCAGAGGGAGAAAGGTATTAACATATAACCCCATAACTCCAGTAAAATCATTTCAGTGTTAAGTATTGTCAAAAAGAGGTATATGTTACCTTAAGAGTGTGCAGAGGGGAGACCTGATGATTCTTGATTTGAGAATGGAGAACCATATTTAAGATGGAGAAAATAGCATGTGCAAAGGTTGGATCATGTGCATTTAAGAAAGTGAAAGGAAGTCGGTGAAGCTAGAGTTAGAGAGTGAAAAAGGAAAAGGCATGGCACGATATTTGGAAGACAGGTCCAGCAGTCCAAACGAGGTGCTATTGGGAATATGAAAGGTTTGACCTTTATCCTTAGAACAACAGAACTTCATTGAAGAGTTTCGAGAAAAGGAGTATGATGAGTCAGGGGTGGGAGTGACCAGACTAAATTATGTTTGAAGGAGAGATGCATATTGACAAGACAGCAGTGTGGAGACCAGATTTCAGCAGATAGGCCAGTCAGGAAGTAGTCACTGCAGCAGTCCAGCCAGAGCTGATGGGATGCAGAACGGGGGTGATGATTGTGTAGATGTAGGGAAACCAGTGGATTCCGGGGATATTTAATAGATAGTTAACAGGATTTGGTGATGGACTGGACATGGATGTGAGGGAGAGGAGGATGTTCAGAACAACTGTTAGGTTTCTGCCTTGCACAAGTAATGGTGGACAAGCAATGGTGATCCTCATAGAGATAGGGAACATTAGAAAGACCAGGCATGGATGAGCATGAAATGTTCAAGAAGCTAGGAGTAGTTGTCTCATGTGTGGTCTAAGAGGAGACTACAGGGTTTAGAGAGGGATCTAGCATCCTTCTACCTCTCTCCCCACTACTGAATGCAAATAGTTACCTTTCCATCTTCATACACAAAGCTTTCCCTTTGAGGTCTTTTCTTTCCTGTCTATATTATACCATTGCCCTGCCTTATCACCGACAGGTACTAACTCACCTCTTGGCCCCTCCCCACATTTGTTGAGGATTTTGGCTTGTGGCCCAGCCTTTCTGCTTCATGTAATGCTGTCATTCAGGGTGATCTCTGTGTTAAGGTAGGTACCTAGACCTTCCCACCTCCACTTCACCTCAGCTACTCACCTATGTGGATATGCTTTGTCCTTCTCTGCCCCCAAACTGTAACACATCAGATCTTAAACATCACATCCCACTCTCAGAATATAATGTCTTATACTTCTAGCTTGCTCATCATTTGACTCCCATAATGCCTATTTTTGGTCCCTTCATTTTCTCCCAATCAGCCCACCCTGGCCTCACTTTCTTCCTTTCCAGCTTACATGGAGTACTGTATCTCCGCATTGCACAAAATTGTCTGAACATAACTTTGAATTTTATGTTTTAGTCTCCATGCTCACCAACACTCTAGTTCTCCTCCAACTTTGTCCTTCTTTATGTTAGGCAAAGCCCAAACCAAAATTAATCCTAACCCTGCCTTCTTCTCTACTTCTCCCAGGCTGCTGCACACTGCTGGAAAAGTTATTGGGCTGTGTAGAATGGATGCCACACTTAGTCTCATGCCCTGGCCTATTCTGTAGAAAAGTCCGGGTGTGGGTCACCAGCAAAGATGGTAGTTATGATATGCACAAGGATTAGGTTGCCCAAGGAGAGTGGGAGTCAGGATTGAAGAGACTAGAGTGCAGCAGATTGAGGCATGAATGACTAAGGAAGTGGACACTCTAACCAGAGAATAGTTATTCAGAAAACTTGATGGAAAAGAGGAGAAAGGTAGGATAATAAGCATAGTGTGAACGGTTCAGGTTTTTTAACTGTAAGATAGGGGAAATGAGCATGTGTTTATATGCTGAGAGGAAAGGGCTAATGAATAGGGAGAGGTCAAACTGGGGTGAAGATAGTGGAGATAAAAATGAGATGATTGCAACTAAATGTTCATCAAGAATGGAGTAATGAAACAATAACGGACTTCAGCTTAGCAGGGTATTTTACATATACACAAAATTGTTATACTACACGATTATAAATACGTAAATAAAGTGTCCATATACATAAAGTTTACATAGCAAGAGAGAAAACTACAAAGTTCTTATGTCAATGAAGCAGGATTAAAGCTTAGCATTCTCTTTTTAAATTTAGGTTTTTATTATCGTACAAATATTTAATAATAAAAAAATGTCATTTGAAAAAGATGAATGAGTCCATTTGCATTTTTTTTTGCCTAGGGCCAGAAATTCTAGCCATATAATATGAAGACAGATGAATCTGAGTATGCAGCTTGCTTTGCCACTTGTCTAGTTAGTCATTTAACCATCTAAGCCTTGGTTTTCTAAATTATGTAAAATGGGAATAATAATTATTCCTTCATAATTGTGAGGATTAAATGAGATGAAGCATGTCCTTATGGTCTGTGGCACATGGCACATAGTAAATGTTACTGGTTATTATTGTTTTTGTTAGCTCTGCCAGTGCCCTGAGTCAGATGCTCTGGTCTTCAGATGTCTTCATAGCAATTAACAGCATGGCATAGTGGAATGAGGAAAGACTTTGGAATTGGACATGCTTCTGATTTAGCAGTATGTACTTAAATGCGTTAGTTAACTTCGGAGACTCGATTTTCACATATTTTAAAAAATAATACCTACTTTTTAAAATCAAATTCAAAACTCTTGATCTACTTTACAAGGTCTGGCCCAGGCTTGTCTCTCCAGCTTCACCTCATCTCTCTTCCCTGTACCCCCACATCCCAAACTGACTCTACCTGTTTATCTTTCAGATTTGTTTCCTCGTTTTCTGCCATATATTGGATTGATTCGATTTTCTTTATTCCCTTCCTATCACTCTACTGATTTATAAATTACGTTCTCTAATTCAATTAATATTTTATGTGAATATGTTTAGCTACTATCAGCACCTTCTCATATTATGATTTATTATTTCCCCATATTTTAGTTTCACAATTTTTATACTCCACCCGGTGAATCATTATTATTTCTAAAATAAAATCATTATTATTTTTCCTGTTTTATGCACTTAACCTAAGGTATATTTACTTATAAGCTTACCAATTTCTTTGCTCCACATTCCTGCTCATACTTTTCTGAGTTAGTTCCATTTATTTAAAAATGTTGTAATTTCAACCTCATTATTGCATGATACTTTGAGTATAGGATTCTAAGTTTATGATGATTTTCTCTTATCATTTCATTGCCAATAGTTAATGTTCTAAGTTCATATGTCATTCCTCTGAAGGTACCCTATTCTTCTTTCTGTTTAAAAACATTTCTGTGTCTTCCTCTCTGGTTAAAAATATTTCTCTGTCTTCAAATATTCTTTGTCTTTGTGTTCTATAGTTTTGCTATTTGCTATCTGGGTGTGGATTTTCTTTATCATGTTAAGTACTCATTATGCTCCCTATCTCTGAGAATTCATATCTGTGTCTAGTCTAAAAAATTGTCTTTGAACGTTCTTCCCTTTTTCTCAATTTTTTCATTCTAAAACATATGATAGGTATAACTTGGCATTCTTAGTCTGTTTTCCATATCTGCGTCTTTTTTTTTTTTTTTTTTTACCTTTCTGGACTTCATTTTCTTTAATTTTCTTGCTTTTAAATTCCAGTTTACTAATTCTTTCTTCAGCTGCCTCTAATTTACTTAATTCATTTAAATCTCAATGACTGTATTTTTGACTTCTAAAGATTTTGTTTAGTTTTTTTTTTTTCCAAATTTGCCTAGTTGTTTAAAGCATTTTTTTTTTTTGTCCCATGTAATACTCATTTTGTTTCTTCAATAATCTTAAATATATTTATCTTATGGGCTTTTCAGCTTGTTCTTTTAGTGAAGTTCTTAGGAGTTCAATCTTGTTGGTTAGGTCTGATTTTTTTTTTTAATGCTCTCAATGACTTGCTTCTTTGTGTGTTTGGTAACTTTGGATTGTGAGCTCATTCCAATAGTGATTTATTTGTGGCTTTATTTATGGAAATTCGTGGAAAGCTGCATTACATCTATATTTATGTAGATGTGAAAGAAAGAAAGAGTCTTCATCCTTCCAGAAAATTTCTGCTTTGGCTTTTGCCAAAGATATCAGCCTTCCTATCCCCACCTTCACCACTGGTTTATCCCTTATAAATTTCTTCCCCAAGGACACGTATTCTTAAACCCCAAATTCTCTGAAGCTCTGTAATTATGAAGTTTCAGGGGCCTTATTCCCCTCCACCAGAACCCAGTCCAAGACAAATAAGTGTTCATATTTTCCTTTTATTTTATGACGGATTTTTTTAGTTTATCCTTTCACTAATAGTGTAAACCAGTGAGTATCCTACATTACATGAAGGTCTCTGCTCAACTCCTCACCTTTCGAAAAGTGTCAATGGTCCTGTTTCTTGAACCAGTATGGGCATTTCAATTGAAGCTCCATGGTTACTAAAATGATAACTTGTGTTTTTTCTACCCTCTGTACCTAACTCTCACCCCATACCCCGGGCCATGTCAGTTTATACTTTCCAATCTTGTTTTACATTATTCTCTGCTGGAGATTTCTCTAATTCTATGCAAGCTCAGCTATGTATTTTAAAGGATGTTTGCTATACTTTGTTGAGAGTTTCCCTTTAACAGCCCCAACTCTATTGTAATTATTTAATTAATCGCATAATTTTTATTTAGTGTTTATGTTACCCACTGGATCAGAAGCTCCATCAGGGCAAGGATGATGTCCATTTTGCTTAGCAGTAAACCCCCAGGGTCCCACACAGTGCCTGACACATAATAGGTAATAAATAAATGTTTACGGAATGGATGGAGTTGTTATGAGATTTAGAGGTGAAATTAATAGGTACACAATTGGTACACAATTGCTAGAAGACATTTGTTCATGGT
>NW_011889197.1:246098-248268 GCF_000151845.1 Pteropus vampyrus
AAATAAATGTTTACGGAATGGATGGAGTTGTTATGAGATTTAGAGGTGAAATTAATAGGTACACAATTGGTACACAATTGCTAGAAGACATTTGTTCATGGTGTCTTTTACTTTCTATTTATAGGAATTCTCCCTTCTGAAAAAAATAAAAGAAAACTTGTCATGAACCAACAATTGTTCTACCACTCTCATAAGCCAGTTTGATTCAGAAAAGCACCTGATATGAAGGTTTAAAGGCTATTCCTCACACTTGCATCCTCATATTTTTTTGAAATGTGTTGGGGGGAGGGTGTGGATGGAAAACAGA
Organism: Pteropus vampyrus; assembly: GCF_000151845.1. Lineage (NCBI taxonomy): Eukaryota > Metazoa > Chordata > Mammalia > Chiroptera > Pteropodidae > Pteropus > Pteropus vampyrus. The sequence goes on from NW_011889197.1 coordinate 246,406, forward strand.
GATGAGCATTTGACCCTACTGGACTAGCCCCTTTGACCTATATCCCGACATATTTTTTTCTGGTCTTTCTCTTCTCCAATTTGGTACATTAGCCAGCACTCCTGTGGGCTTTTATTGGACTAGCACAGAACTAAGTGTAAAAAGACCCAAGTTATAGTCCAAGTTCTGCCACCAATAAGCTATGTGAACTTATGTAGTCCACTTAACATTCTTTTCTTTAGTTCCTAATAAGAGAAACTTGGGCTCCATTGAAAGATCTTCCCTAATACAAATAGTTATGACTTACTATAAAATTTCTTACCTGTCGGACTATCTTGAACATTTCATCATTAGCAAATCAGCATGTTTTCTTTCTCCAGTTTTTTTTTCTACCTTTTGTCCATCACTGTGCCAGTTACCTCTCTCCTTCCCATCCCCACCTTCATCACTGGTTTATCCCTTATTATAGCAGGTAAACTACTTGAAGGTGGAGTAATATCTGTATGGAATCTGCAGATTATAAATGATTATCACTATTATAATAATAATTATACCTTTATTTTTATCCTGATCTTTTGAGCTCAAATTAGTCCTGCCTCACCCTCTTGAGTTGACAAGTAAATAATTGCTTGGATTCTGTTAATAGAAGGATTTGTATTTCCCAAGTGTCTCACACTCCAGTGACACCTTGTCAATATCCTCCCTAAGTTACAAAGGAGATGACAGGGGCACAGATGAAGGAAGAGTTTCTTTCTTTAGTAACTCCCCCCTTTCAGTCTGATTATGATGAGAAGTAATGAATGGCCTGGAAAGAGTATTTGACTAGGTTTTTGTGGGTTTAGCATTGGTTTTACTGGAATATTTTTGGTGTCTTTGGGAGAGTCATTTTATTTCTTAATGCCTCATTGTCCTCATCTGTTATAAGAAAGGATTAGACCAGATGATTGGTAAGCATGGACCTTAGAGTCATGCAGGCTGCAGTTCAAATCAGGGCTCTGTTACTTTAGCAGTCATATAACTTTGGGATCATTAACCTCTCTGAGGCACAATTTCATCCATTTCCTAACTGATCAGCCTAGATTAACACTAAGGCTAAATAATTAAATTTTAATTCACTCTACTTCATCTCCTGTGCCAACTAACTTAGTTGTCTCCCATCCTCAATCACCATTCTTCCTTTTCATCTTCTCCATCCAGAGGCAATCCTCATTCTTCACAATTACTTGTCTCTATTTCCAAAAGATGAAGCCCAGTATATCAGAGTTGTTGTTTTTTTTTTTTGTCTTCGTTATGTAGCAGTTTAGACTAAAAGGCTCCAAAAAAGAACCTTTTAATTTCAAGACCTCTGATTTCTTAGTCCCTAAAATAGTGACTGGGTGGAAGCAGAGGAATGTGGGGCATAATGTGATATAGAGAAAAATCTATTGATGGGATAAAGAATGACTTGGATAGCAGTTAAGAAACAATTACTGTCCTCCCTTTCCCCTTGATAACTCAAGTCCTGAAATACCACTTTTCATGCAGTTCTTAATCACTTCACGTCAAAGTTTTCCTGGTAATGGCTAACCTTGACCATGGTTGCCTCATCTTATTCAGAGCCTAGAAGGCCTATTTCATTTCACAGGAGGTTGTTACAAAGAGCCATTGAGAAAAGGAAATCTAATAGGTGAGACCTTGAACATGATGGATTCCTCCTGACTTCCGTTTTTGGTTATAGACCAAAGGTCACGCGTGAATCCCACTTCTTAGGATTAAGAGATTACCTTTAGAAAAAGAAAGAAAAATAAATATTGTTAATTAATTTTTATTTGAGGCCTCCACTCCTTACCTGCTCTCTATTCCTCTTTTGTCTGGTCCCAAAGAAAACCTATGGGAGAGGCCTAG
>NW_011889197.1:248318-260801 GCF_000151845.1 Pteropus vampyrus
TGATCTTTTGAGCTCAAATTAGTCCTGCCTCACCCTCTTGAGTTGACAAGTAAATAATTGCTTGGATTCTGTTAATAGAAGGATTTGTATTTCCCAAGTGTCTCACACTCCAGTGACACCTTGTCAATATCCTCCCTAAGTTACAAAGGAGATGACAGGGGCACAGATGAAGGAAGAGTTTCTTTCTTTAGTAACTCCCCCCTTTCAGTCTGATTATGATGAGAAGTAATGAATGGCCTGGAAAGAGTATTTGACTAGGTTTTTGTGGGTTTAGCATTGGTTTTACTGGAATATTTTTGGTGTCTTTGGGAGAGTCATTATATTTCTTAATGCCTCATTGTCCTCATCTGTTATAAGAAAGGATTAGACCAGATGATTGGTAAGCATGGACCTTAGAGTCATGCAGGCTGCAGTTCAAATCAGGGCTCTGTTACTTTAGCAGTCATATAACTTTGGGATCATTAACCTCTCTGAGGCACAATTTCATCCATTTCCTAACTGATCAGCCTAGATTAACACTAAGGCTAAATAATTAAATTTTAATTCACTCTACTTCATCTCCTGTGCCAACTAACTTAGTTGTCTCCCATCCTCAATCACCATTCTTCCTTTTCATCTTCTCCATCCAGAGGCAATCCTCATTCTTCACAATTACTTGTCTCTATTTCCAAAAGATGAAGCCCAGTATATCAGAGTTGTTGTTTTTTTTTTTTGTCTTCGTTATGTAGCAGTTTAGACTAAAAGGCTCCAAAAAAGAACCTTTTAATTTCAAGACCTCTGATTTCTTAGTCCCTAAAATAGTGACTGGGTGGAAGCAGAGGAATGTGGGGCATAATGTGATATAGAGAAAAATCTATTGATGGGATAAAGAATGACTTGGATAGCAGTTAAGAAACAATTACTGTCCTCCCTTTCCCCTTGATAACTCAAGTCCTGAAATACCACTTTTCATGCAGTTCTTAATCACTTCACGTCATAGTTTTCCTGGTAATGGCTAACCTTGACCATGGTTGCCTCATCTTATTCAGAGCCTAGAAGGCCTATTTCATTTCACAGGAGGTTGTTACAAAGAGCCATTGAGAAAAGGAAATCTAATAGGTGAGACCTTGAACATGATGGATTCCTCCTGACTTCCGTTTTTGGTTATAGACCAAAGGTCACGCGTGAATCCCACTTCTTAGGATTAAGAGATTACCTTTAGAAAAAGAAAGAAAAATAAATATTGTTAATTAATTTTTATTTGAGGCCTCCACTCCTTACCTGCTCTCTATTCCTCTTTTGTCTGGTCCCAAAGAAAACCTATGGGAGAGGCCTAGCCTATCAGCCGAGTTGGCTCCTTCACAATTGGAAACTGACTGTGGCCACTGTGAGCCACCTTGCCCCAGCCACTCCTCTTCCATTCCAAGTCTTACACAATAGCCAAGCAGGCAGATGGAGACTCCAGCTTATGCTTTTCTTTCTGGGCTCCCAGGCTTCTCAAAGAATCCCTTTGTTAGTTAATGTCAGTCTCTCACCAATGGCCTATAATAGAAGCCAAAGGGACTGAGATCAGGTGGGGAGGATGCTTCCCTGAGGGGTGCCAGGTATATGGGGACTTTCTGGTGGCCTTGAATTAATGTTGGCATCTATGTGTTTTTCAGGGTAAGAGTGGTCTAACATTTTTAAAGTCCTTTATAAGACTCACCTCCTGAAGGAAGCTCTCATGATTATTCCTATTCCTGTTCTGATCGTGTCTTCATTGAGCATTCTCTCAGGCTGCCATACATTTAATGCCTCTCTTCCTGAGACATTTCATAAACCATTGAAAGTAAACAAATAAACAAAAAACTGGCAAATGTTTGAGTCAAAGACAAATTCAAAACCATGATTCAATCAAAATCATGTGCTCTTTCTACTATACCAAGTATTCTTGTTCACACAATACTCTGGAATCAATTTCTTTAGTTTCAGGTGCCCAGTGGAGAGGTCAAGTCCATTTTCAAGCCTTATACTGCTCCCTTGCAATGCTCAGGATGAAAAACACTCAAGGCCTGAAGTCAAGCAAATATAGTGGACTTTGTCTTTTTGGAAGCCTGCAATATTTTAGAAGCATCTAATGGGAGGTCTTCACTGCTCCAGGCCATAATATTCCCCTTTTCAAAGCAAACACTGTCAAGAACTTCTGACATAGTGACATTCAGATTAGAATACAAAACAACCAGCCCTAAGAAAGGAAATAGGACATGAAACCCACAGAGCTTGTACTATGTTCTCCATCACTTACAAGTTCTCACTGTCAAGAGGCAGCTAGAGCAGACCGGGCTGCACAGAGGAGTGTTTCAGAGCATAAATTTTGAAATCAGATGACCCGAGGCAGTTCAAATTCTAGTACTGTCCTTTCTTCATTGAGTTTACTTATTCAAAGTTTACTTACCTCTCTCTAAACTATATATCTTCATCCATAAAGTGGGATTTACAATAGCTACCTAAGGAAGCTGTCATAAGGATTAAACGAAGTAATATAACTATAAAGAACTTAGCACACGGTACTTCTTCAACATGCAATAGCTGGTATAATGAAAGCATTCTACACTGAACAGCCAAGGATTAAGTCTGAATTCTGTTTCTTGGCTCTGTGAACTTGAGCAAGTCATTTAACCTCTTCAGGTCTTTGTTTCCTCTTCCTTAGTGAGGGTTTGGACTGAAGATATCCAGATTCCTGCTCAACTATAAAATTCTTTAGTTTTATGTGCCCACCTGACTCATCTCTATGTCTGACTCCCAATCACTTGTAAGCCTCTCAAGGGCAGGGACCATTTTACTTATAACCCTTGGGCCAAAGACAAAACCAAAACTTAGTGGATATTTTTTTTTCCAGTAGGAAAAATCCTAGTTTTGGAGCTGGGATTATCTTTCTTGGTGCCTTGGTGACCCACAGTGTAAGCTTGGATCAGCCAAGGGAGCTTCATCCGCTGCCCTGACCTTAGATGCCACAGACATTCTGGAAAGTTTAAATCATCAAACATGCTACAGAAAAGCTTACTGAGAGCTGGTGATTTAATGTCTGGAGGTCCCATTCTCATCTAACTGGGTTTGAACCCAAACAGAATGAAGGAACAACAGCCATATTATGCTGAAAAGCATGAAGCTCTGCTATCTCCTTCCTTTTCCTTCCAGATAGAACTAAGCATGACAAGTCTTTAAACTAGGTTACTTTACCATCTGAGTGGCACAAAATAGCTAAATGCTCATCCTATGCCCTCACTTCAATTCTTTTATTTTTTTTATTAGTTTTCAGGTTTCATCATTTTAATCAGCTCTGTGAAGGACACCCTAAACATTATATGAGACACAACAGAATATTTTTTCTTCCAGTATTAAAAAAAAAATGACACACATATTTTTAAGAAATTTCCTTATTCTCAGGATGGTGATCTTCAGTTAAAAAAAAAAAAAAATCAGTCTGGCCAAACATTTTTGCCAGAACCAGTCTTGAGAGTTCAAACTAAAAACTAGTAAAAAGGAAAAATACCGAGACTCTATAAATGTGCCAGAATTTATTTTTAATGGGAGGAAAGAATTTTAAAACACCTGGAGCTTTCTAAAAGTTCTTTAACAAACTACCTTGGGAATTCAATTCGAAAATAGAAGTCGATGTATTAAGACAGATGTTTCAGTGCAGTTCTCAAAATTTTTATAAATACAGCCATTTGGAAAGACAATTCTGGATCACAAGTTTTATTCCTTGTGTATCTACATTAGGTGTGCATGCTTCATCTCAGTTGTCATAACTGTCTCTGCAATTTTCTCCTGAGTAGTGGTCATAACCACCTTGGCTTCTGCCGCCATTGTCTCTGGACCATTCATATTCCTATTCATGTCCTCCGTGTTGACTGTCATACTTGCCACTTTCATATCCTTGGTCCCTACCAACTCTAGAGTAGCTGCAATCATGCCCATGGGCACTAAAGTCATGCCCTTTGGTTCCCCAAGCTAATTTGCCCACATGGCCTACATGAATCTGGCAACCATCTAGAGATTCTACATTCCTGACTCATGGCATCTGAGACATGTTCTAGATTGGTGAAGGTGATGACGCCAAAACTCCAGGACCACTGAGTCTCCCAGTCCTTGACAAGGACCACCTCAGAAATAGGCCTGAAGCTTCTGAAGTGATGTTCCAGAGTCTGTTTATCAATGTTGAAGTTGAGCCCACCAATGAAGACCTACCTTTATTCAGAGGACATGGCAGTGAATTTAAGTCCTGTAAATTAAGAAGTAAAAGGTCCAAAGGGACAGCTACCACTGAGGAAAAGAGCAACTGATCCTCAATTATTTTTCAAAACAAACAAACAAATAAAAAAAATAAAAACTCTTTCAAATTCACATCTATTGAATTCACAATTCTTCCCTCTCATATTTCCAAACCTTGATGCTTTAGCTAGACTATTTCTGTTGGCTTGAGCAGAAAAGATTTATCTTCAGTTTGATTCCTGAGTATTTCTCTGACTCATCTTTGCATCTCTCTCATCCAGCCAGGAAAGGTTTCCCACTTTTAAGGGTTCATGTCACTATATTAGGTATCCATCTGTATAATCCAAGATAATCTCCCCACCTCAAAATCCATACACTAAATCTGCAAAGTTCCTTTTGTAATATAAGGTAACAAATTCACAAATTCTAAGGATTAGAGCATGGACATCTCTGGAGACCATTATTCTGCATACTGTAAAATCCTCGAATTCACTTATGAATTGAAATCTACACAACCTTCTCCCAGTTTGGGCTGCTATTCTCAGATAAGACTAATGAAATTTCCAATGTGTACCTGCTGGAGATTTGGGGTTCTCCTCTTCTCAGGATCATCACATGACCCTTTGCTGATGATTCTCTGCTTACTCCCACACAGATGATACCATCTGGGTCTTGTACTTAGAGATGGCTTATCCTCACCTGTTTGTGTTTTTGTAGTTTGTTGGATGATGTATACTTAATTCTGAAGTAAGTATTGTCCATGAGTTTTTAATTCGTATTCCATATTTTGTCTATTTTGGGGGCAGATTAGAAGATATTCAAACTATGGTTTCACCATTGCCACCTTCCCCATATCTTCTGCCTCTCTTCCTTTTTTTTTTCATTTTTACTCAAGTATAATTGATAAATAAAATTATAAGATATTTAAAGTGTACATAATGGTGATTTGATATATGTATATATTGTGAAAGGATTCCCACTATCTAGTTAACACATTCAATCCATCACCTCACATATTTATCTTTTTTATAATAACATTTAAATTCTACTCTTGAAAAAAATTTCAGTTACATAATAGAGTATTATCAACTATAATCAACATGTTTTATACTTTGTCTTGCATTTATAAAGGTGATACCAGTGATGGTGAATATCTATTTAGAACTTGCTATATGCCAGGCATTGAGGATACAAATACATATTGAAAAGCATAAATTCAAGAGAGGCAGAGTTGTCTCTATTTGCAGATGACCTGATATATACAGAAAAGTATATCATCTTTATCAAATGAATATATTTAATATAATGCATATTAAATATATGCATTTGTCTTTGTAAATCTCAATTATTAAGGGATGTCTTTGTAAATCTCAATTATTAGGGGATCAGATGATACAACATATAATATTCAAATTACTGAAATGCATAAAGAAATTTGCAACTTTATTATATGGATTTCTGCTAAAGATTCAACAAACAAATGTTTCAAACGTTATTGTTGATATGGTTTCTGAAATATATAAACTATCCTGTTCAAAAAGAAGATGCAGCATGGAATGGGGTGCACTTGGAGAGAAGTGTGGGAAAAAAATCCAGAGTATAAAAAAAAGCACCGAGGGCAGAAAAATATCATAAGAGAAATTCGCCTACCTAAGCAATGGTAGTGTTCTAGGCTAAATAAAATACTTACATGGTTGCCTTTTTCTTTTATTAATTTAAGGAAGAAAAAGCAATTAAGCACAAAAAAATCTTTATATTGAAAGTTATGCTATTAAAACATTTACCCTTTTTCATCTATTTGAATCAGGCATTTCCTTATACCATGTGACCCCCCCACACACACAAAAAAAAGAATACAAAAAGTAAGTGTAGGTTTCTGCTTCTTGGAGGATGGAATAGGTGTATTTTTCCCTATACCTACTGATAAGTACAACTGAAACCCATGGACGTCATATATAAAACAATCACAAGAGAGCTCTTAAAGTTGGACAGAAGGCAAATCAGTAGAGACCTTGGGACCAGAGAAATGGGCTCCTCATTATTTTGTTTTGTCTCATATATCCCAGAATTGGAGCTGAAGAAGCCAGCAACTTGAAAATGTCAATAGGTATGAATCAAAACAAACAAAAAAAGCCCAAAAAACGCCTCTCTCTCTGGCCAAAGGACCAAGAAAGTGGAGGAGTTGGAGGATAGCCTAGCAAGACAGAAAACCTTTAGACAATAACTATATTACAATAAGAGCCCACACACGAAAAACATTGGCACACCCATGCCAGCAAAGTAGAGTTGGGAGCCAGATGTTCACCCTCGCAACTCTGTAATGAGACACTCTAACACCCTTGCTAGGGTGGTATCAGAAAAGGCTAAGTAGAGGGCTGAAATTTTCATCTCCACCAGCTGAAAACAAGCTCCTTTATGATGGGATCATTGAGACTACATAAGGAATTTGGATGTCCACTGTCACCTGGCAGCAACAGGGCACTGCTACTTTCTCTCCATTGGGTATTATCAAAAGAGGCCTCATAGAAAGTCAGGATTTTCACCATCACCCAGTGGTAATGAGGCCTCCCTACCATGTTGTCACTGGAGACCACGTTGGAAAATGAAACTTCCATTCCTGTCCAGAAGTAATGAGAAGTACTCCTCCTCTCAGATGTCAAATGTCAATTGGAGATTGAGTAAAGAACCTGGAGATTATCTCTACCTGGTAATAACAAGGTTGTATCTCACCCTCTTTCCCTGCAAGAGCAATGTCGGATAAAGCCATCTAAAACAGATGGTTTACATGAGATCCAGAGTGTCAGAATATAATATGAAAATGTCTAATTTTCAATTGAAAATCATTTGTCACACCAAAAGCCAGGAAAATCTCAAACTTTAATAGATGAGGTTACAAAGATGTTAGAATTATCTAACAAAGATTATAAAATAGTCATGATAAAAATGCTTCAACTACTGATTGTCAACCAGGAAGAATCAATTGTCAATTATTTCTTCAAAAGTAATTTTTCAACTTCAAATTGACAACTGCTATATAACTGTTATTTTTTAAACCTTCATATTTAAACATCCAGCCTATTTACTAGCCTAGAAACTAAATTCTGCAGGTCAATATGAGAAATATTAACTCTATTCCCTTTAAAAATTTTTAAGTATATTCAAATCTATATCATTTGTGTAACTAATATGTATAGTGTAATAGAATTCTGCCACTAAATTTGCTGTATTGACATTAAACTCCAGTGTACAAAAGTACTATTAAAGTTTATGAAGAAAATATAATATAGCAAAAGATTTTTAATGCTTCAGTAAGAAATTACAAATATGCTTTAAATAAATTAAAAAATAGAAAACCTCTGCAAAGACATAGAAAGTCTCATTAAAGAAATAGAAGGTATCATTAAGAACCAAAAGAAAATTTTAGAACCAAAAAATATAATAACTGAACTAAAAAGTTCAATTAACTGATTCAACAGCACAATAGAGAGAACAGAGAAGTGAATCAATGAACTGAAAGATGCAACAATAGAAACTATCCAAATGAACAACAGAGAAAAAGTAGGCTGGGGTAAGGGGAAGAACAGAGCCTCACAAACCTATGGAATGATAACCAAAAATCTAACATTCATCTCATCAGAGTCCTGAAAGGAGAGGAGAAAGAGAATAAGACCAAAAAAATGCTGAAGAAAACAATGACTAAAAATGTCCCAAATTTGGAAAAACATAAGCCCATAGATTTAAGAAGTAGAGCAAATTTTAAACAGGATAAATCCAAATAAATCCATTTTAAGACATATTATAATTATTTCTGGAAACTAAAGAAAAAATATTGAATGCAATGAGAGAGAGAAAGGATACATTACCTGTAAGAGGGAAAAAAACGTTCAAATTATAGCAAATTTCTCATCAGAAACCATGGAAGCCATAAGGAAGTGGCATAGTATTTTTCTATTGCTGAAAGTAAAGAACTATCAACCCAGAATTCTATACCCAAAGAAAATATTCTTTAAGAATGAAGAGAAAATCAAGATATTCTCAGATAATAGAAAATTAAGATAATTTGTTGCCATCAGATATTCCCTAAAAGAATGACTATAATGAATTTCTATAAAGAAAGGAAACAATAAAAGAAGGAATCTTGGAACATTATAAAGTGAGAAAGATCATGATAACCAAAATCATAAGTAAATACAATAATTTTCCTTCTCTTGAGTTTTCTAAATTATGTTTGAGAGTCGATACAAAAATTACAATGCTGTCTGGAGGAAATATTTGAGATAATTACATTATAAATGGATGAGATTAAAAGGATGTAAAGGGAGGCAAGCTTTCTATATTTTACTCAAATTGATAAGTGATAACACCAATAGACTATGATGTTCTGAATATATAATGTTCCAAATAACAACTAGAGCAACCACTAAAAAAGCTATACAAAAAGATACACTAAAAAAAAAAATCAAAATGGAATTATAAAACTTTCAAGTAATTTACAGCAAGTCAGGAGAAAAAAAAGAAATGACAAACAAGGAGACAAAAATAGAATCCAAAAAGATGGCAGACTTAAGCCCCAATATATCAATAATAGCTTTAAATATAAATGATCTAAATACACCAACTTAAAGACAAAGACTGGCAGATGGATTAGAAAACATGACCCAACCATTTCTATAAGAAACTCATTTCAAATACCATAAAAGGAAGATAAAAGTAAAAGGATGTAAAAAGATACATCATGTAAATATTAATCGAAGGAAGGCAGAAGTGACTATACTGATATTAGATAACATAAACTTAAGGGCAATAAAAATTACCAGAGACAAAGAAGGAAATTATATAATGATTAAAAAAGAAAATCTGCCAAGAAGACATAGGAATCCTATCCATAAAAAACAGAGCTGAAAAAAAAAAAAAAGTTAAGCAAAAACTGATGGAAACAAATCCATAAGTTTACCTAGAGTTTCACAATTGATACCTGCCTCCCAATTGTTAGAACAGTTAGACAATTAGCAAGGATATATAAAAACGCAACACCACTATCAACTAAGAGAATTGAATTAATATTTACAGAACACGCCACCCAACAACAGCAGAACACTTATTATTCAAAGTGCCCAGAGGACATATACCAAGATATATCATATACCATATCCTGGGCCATAAAGCAAACCTCAAAAAAGTGTAAAAGAATTTAAATCATACTGTGTGTTCTCTGACTACAATGGAATAAAACTAGAAGCCAATTACAGAACGATAACAAGAAAGTCTCCAAACAATTGAAAACTAAACCTATTTCTAAATAACCTATAGGTCAAAGAGAAATTTGTGAAAGAAATTTTAAAAGTACACTGAATTTAATGAAAGCGCAATTACAAAATATCAAAATAATGAGACATAAGCAGCGCTGAGAGAAAACTTTATAGCACTAAATGTATGCATTAGAAAAGAGAAAAATCTCAGACTAATAATCAAAATTCTCACTCAAGAACCATGAAAAAGAAGAGAAAAAATTTGAAAGCAAGAAGAAAGGAGATAATTAAGATAAGTGCAAAAATCAATGAAATTGAAAAAATACATGGAGAAAATCAGTAAAACAAAAAGGTGGTTCTTTTAAAAGATCAATAAAGATTAATAAAATTGGAAAACCTCTAGTAAGAATAACAAAGAAAAAGGAGAAAAGCTACAGATTACCAATATCAGGAATGCTATCAAACCCTACAGACATAAAAGATTAATAAGCAGATACTATAAAATAATTCTATAGATGTAGATTTAATAACTTAGATGAAATGGACCAATTCCATAAAAAATGGAAACTACCATAACTCACCCGATATGGAAAAGATAATTTGAATGCCCCTATAACTATTAAAGAAATTAAATTTCTAATAAAAATATTCCCCCCAAAAGAAGTCTTCAGGCCCCAGTAGTTTCATTGGAGAATTGTTCTAAACATTAAAAGAAAAACTAACACCAATTCTATATAATTGAAGAAGGGGAAACACTTCCCAATTTAGTTATTTAGTGTTACCCTGATACCAAAACCATACAGAAATGGTACAAAAAAACTAAAACTAATATTCTTCATAAATACAGACACAAAAATCCTTAACAAAATATTGGCAAATAGAACTCAGAAATACATATTTTAAAAATATACACCATGATCAAGTGGGGTTTACTCCAGAGATGCAAAGTTGGTTCATTATTCAGAAATCAAACAATATTATTCACCACATTGACAAGCTAAAGAAAAAAATCACATGATATTATGCAGGAAAGTACTTGATCATTCATGATAAAATCATTTGGAAAAATACAAGTACTGCAGAACTTCCTTATCCTGATAAAGAGTATCTATAAAATCCCTACAAGTAATATTATACATAATGGTGAAAGACTGGTTTCCATTTAAGATTGGGAATAAAACATGCTCTTCTCACTGCTATTCAACATAGCACTGCATGTTCTGGCCAGTGCAATAATGCAAAATAAGATAAAATAATAAAATAAAATAAAATAAATGATAAATAGATGATAGATCATACATACATACATGCATACATACATACATATATACATACATACGTACATACAGAGAGAACAGAAAAGAAGAAATAAAACTGTCACTATTTACAGATAACACTATTGTCTACATAGAAAATTCCAAAAACTTACAAAAACTTCTAGAAATATTAAGTGCATTCAACAAAATTATAGGATACAAGATAAACATATAAAAATAGATTGTATTAAAAAAATAGACTGTGTTTCTATATACTAATAATGACTACATGGACACCAAAATTAAAACTACAATAACATTTACAATCATTCAGAAAATGAAGTATTTAAGTGTAAATCTAATAATAAAACATGTACAGAATTTGTATGCTGAAACTGTACAATGCTAAAGAAAGAAATCAAAGAAATCTAAATAAGTAGAGAGACATACCATGTTTGTGGATTGGAAGTCTAAATAGAGTAAAGATGTGAATTCTTCCCCAAACTGATACAAATGTTTAACACAATTTCTACCAAAATTCTAAAAACTCTTTTTGTAGATATAGGCAATATTATCCTAAAAAATCTATAGAAAGGCAAAGGAACTAGAATAACATAAACAATTTTGAAAAAGAAAGTGAGAAGAAGCAATCTACTCATTTTCAAGACTTACTGTGTAGCTACTGTGTAGCTCAAGACTATGTGTTATTGGCAGAGGGAAAGGCACATAGATCAATGAAATAAAGAACCCAGAAATAAACACACACAAATATGCCCAACTAATTTTTTTGAAGGTGCAAAAGCAATTCAATACAAGGAACAAATGGTGCTGGAGAAATTGAACATTCATATATGCAAAAAAAAAAAAAAGTCTAACGTTATTTAAACAACTCAGAATGGATAATGAATTTAAATATAAAGTGTAAAAGTATGAAACTTTTAGAAACAAATATAAGATCAAGTACTAGGCAGAGTTAGACTCAAGACTGAAAGGATAACTCATAAAAGAAGAAATAGGTAGCTAGGGCTTTATCAAATTTAAAAACTTTTGCCCCACAAAAGGTCCTATTAAGAAGATGAGAAGACAAGCTACAGTGTGAGAAAATATTTGCAAAATACATAACTTACAAAGGATTACTTTTAAACTCACAAGTGTAAAAAAAGCAAACGATCCAATTAGAGCCTAGGCAAGAGGCATTTCAACAAAGAAGATATACAGATGGCAAATAAGCACATGAAAAAGACATTCAACTTAATTATCCTTTAGGGAAATGCAAATTAAAGTCACAATGAGATACTGCCATATAATACCTATAATAATGACTAAAATGAAAAACAGACACAACATCAAATACTGGCAAGGATGCAGAAAAACTGCATACATTACCCATACATTGCTGCTGAGAATGTAAATGATATAGTCACTCTAGAGAAATAGTGTATAAAACAGTTTCTTAAAAAAAAAAAAACTAAACATGCTGCTCACTTCAGCAGCACATATACTAAAATTGAAATGATACCGAGAAGATTAGCATGACCCTTTGCAAGGCTGACATGCAAATTTGTGAAGTGTTCTATATTTTTATATCTATAAGATGTTTTACGTAAGCTTCATGATAACCACAAAGCAAAAATCTATAGTAGACACACAAGATATAAAGGAAAGGGAATCAAAGCATACTATCATGAAAAATCATCAATTCACAGAGAAAAAAATGGCAAAAGAGGAAGAAAGGAATAAGGAAA
>NW_011889197.1:261816-280645 GCF_000151845.1 Pteropus vampyrus
TACATACAGAGAGAACAGAAAAGAAGAAATAAAACTGTCACTATTTACAGATAACACTATTGTCTACATAGAAAATTCCAAAAACTTACAAAAACTTCTAGAAATATTAAGTGCATTCAACAAAATTATAGGATACAAGATAAACATATAAAAATAGATTGTATTAAAAAAATAGACTGTGTTTCTATATACTAATAATGACTACATGGACACCAAAATTAAAACTACAATAACATTTACAATCATTCAGAAAATGAAGTATTTAAGTGTAAATCTAATAATAAAACATGTACAGAATTTGTATGCTGAAACTGTACAATGCTAAAGAAAGAAATCAAAGAAATCTAAATAAGTAGAGAGACATACCATGTTTGTGGATTGGAAGTCTAAATAGAGTAAAGATGTGAATTCTTCCCCAAACTGATACAAATGTTTAACACAATTTCTACCAAAATTCTAAAAACTCTTTTTGTAGATATAGGCAATATTATCCTAAAAAATCTATAGAAAGGCAAAGGAACTAGAATAACATAAACAATTTTGAAAAAGAAAGTGAGAAGAAGCAATCTACTCATTTTCAAGACTTACTGTGTAGCTACTGTGTAGCTCAAGACTATGTGTTATTGGCAGAGGGAAAGGCACATAGATCAATGAAATAAAGAACCCAGAAATAAACACACACAAATATGCCCAACTAATTTTTTTGAAGGTGCAAAAGCAATTCAATACAAGGAACAAATGGTGCTGGAGAAATTGAACATTCATATATGCAAAAAAAAAAAAAAGTCTAACGTTATTTAAACAACTCAGAATGGATAATGAATTTAAATATAAAGTGTAAAAGTATGAAACTTTTAGAAACAAATATAAGATCAAGTACTAGGCAGAGTTAGACTCAAGACTGAAAGGATAACTCATAAAAGAAGAAATAGGTAGCTAGGGCTTTATCAAATTTAAAAACTTTTGCCCCACAAAAGGTCCTATTAAGAAGATGAGAAGACAAGCTACAGTGTGAGAAAATATTTGCAAAATACATAACTTACAAAGGATTACTTTTAAACTCACAAGTGTAAAAAAAGCAAACGATCCAATTAGAGCCTAGGCAAGAGGCATTTCAACAAAGAAGATATACAGATGGCAAATAAGCACATGAAAAAGACATTCAACTTAATTATCCTTTAGGGAAATGCAAATTAAAGTCACAATGAGATACTGCCATATAATACCTATAATAATGACTAAAATGAAAAACAGACACAACATCAAATACTGGCAAGGATGCAGAAAAACTGCATACATTACCCATACATTGCTGCTGAGAATGTAAATGATATAGTCACTCTAGAGAAATAGTGTATAAAACAGTTTCTTAAAAAAAAAAAAACTAAACATGCTGCTCACTTCAGCAGCACATATACTAAAATTGAAATGATACCGAGAAGATTAGCATGACCCTTTGCAAGGCTGACATGCAAATTTGTGAAGTGTTCTATATTTTTATATCTATAAGATGTTTTACGTAAGCTTCATGATAACCACAAAGCAAAAATCTATAGTAGACACACAAGATATAAAGGAAAGGGAATCAAAGCATACTATCATGAAAAATCATCAATTCACAGAGAAAAAAATGGCAAAAGAGGAAGAAAGGAATAAGGAAACTAAAACCAACCAGAAAACAATTAGTAAAATGGCATTAGTAAGTCTTTACCTATCAATAATTGCTTTAAATGTAAATGTGTGAAATTCTCCAATTGAAAGGCAGAGAATGGCAGAATGGATAAAAAATAAGACCCAACTATATGCTACCTACAAGAGATTCATTTCAGTTTTAAGGTAAAACATAGGCAACAAGTGAATGGAAAAAGGTATGCTATACAAATGGAAACCAAAAGAGATCAGGGGTAGCTACACTTATAACAATGTAAAAGGGGTTAATTCATCAAAAAAAATATAATAGTTGTAAATATCTATGCACCCAACATTGGAGCACATAAACATATTAAGCAAATACTAACAGAGCTGAAGAGAGAAATAGACAACATACAATAATAGTAAGGGACTGGATTCCACTTTCAACAATGGATAAATCATATAGACAGAAAATCAATAAGGAAACACTGGACTTGAACTATATTTTATACCAAATGGACCTATCAGAGATAAACAGAAAATTTCACCCAAGAGCAGAATACATAATCTTCTCAAGCAAACATGGAATATTATCCAGGATAAATCAAATGTTAGGTCGTAAAACAAGCCTTAGCAAATATAAAAAGATTAAAATTACACCAAGTATCTTTTCTGACCACAGTGGTTTGAAACTAGAAATCAACAGGAGAAAAACCGGTAAATTCACAAATATGTGAAAATTAAACAACATACTTCTGAACAACAAATGGGCAAAGAAGAAATCAAAAGGGAAATCAAAAAAATCTTCAAACAAATGAAAATTAAAACATAACATGTCAAAACATATGGGATGCACCAAAAGTAGCTCTAAGAGGGAAGTTTATAGAGATAAACACCTACATTAAGAAAAAAAAAAAAGATCATGAACAAATTTATTTTAAACCTCAAGGAATTTGAAAAAGTAGAACAAACTAAGCCCAAAGTTAGCAGAAGGAAGGAAATAACCAAAATCAGAGGAGAAATAAATGAAATTAACCCAGAAAAACAATAGAAAAGATAAACAAAACTAAGAGCTGGGTTTTTGAGAGGTAAACAAAATTGGCTTTTACCTAGACTAATTAAGAAAAAAAGAGAATACTCAAATAAATAGAATCAGAAATGAAAGAGGAGACAGTATAACTGACATCACACAAATACAAAAGATCATAAGAGACTACTATAAAAAATTATATGCCAACAAATTAGGTAACCTAGAGGAAATGGATAATAAATAAATTCCTAGAAACATACCAACTACCAAGACTGAATCATGAAGAAATATAAAATATGAAATAATGAATAAGGAGATTGAAACAGTAATAAAAAATAAAAAATAAAAAAACCTCTCAACAACAACAAAAAAAACAGAACCTGATTGTTTCACAGGTGAATTCTACTAAACATTTAAAGAATTAACACCAACCCCTCTCAACCTCTTCCAAAAACTGAAGAGGAATGAATGCTCCTAAAATTATTTTATGAGGTTACTATTACCCTCATACCTTTTCCAGAAGAGGATACTACAAGAAAACTACAGATCAATGTACTCGATGAATATGAATGCAAAAATTCTCAATAAATACTAGCACATTAAATTCAACAGCATATTAAAGGGATCAGATGCCATGATCAAGTGAAATGCAAGGATGGATCAATATATGAAAATTAATAAATACAGTACACCACACTAATAGAATAAATGAAAAAAAATATATAATTTCATTAGACATAGTAAAAGCATTTAGCAAAACTCAACACTCTTTCATGATAAAAATTTTCAATAAATAGGTATAGAAGGAATGTGCCTCAACATAATATGGCACATGTTGTATGACAAACCAACATCTAACAATATACTCTATGGTAAATTCTGTCTTTTATAACGTTCATACACCTTGAGGAATAGACCTGTAAAGCCAAATCATTGTTCTTAAGTCTTTAAGCTCTGTGTTAGGTACTGAGTTAGGTACTGGGCATCCAAAGATCTAGAAAGATGTATCCCCTGCCCTCGACGAACTCACACACTGGTGGGAATGACGGGCACTGATCCTTGTACATATGCTCATCCTGTAGGAATGCGAAGAGAGCTCAACCAGGTGCCAGGATCTGGGGAGATCCTTGAAAGTCCATTTTGTCTGAACTAGTCTCAAGACAGCCTAACACATTTTGCAAAAGGCCCTTCTTGGTGGTGGAGATGGGGGCATTTATGGACTTTTTTTTTTTTTCAACATATCACACAAAAATATATCAGTCAAGTTAAAAAACAAAAACAAAATTCACAAATTAGATTTAGTTTTAGTGTCAGGCCTGAAGTGTTCCTCAGAACATTTCCTGAATCCAGATCATTTTGCATCTCCTTTGTCTTCATCTTTGTGGGAGGAAGGGGCAGAGAAAATATAGTGTAGTAGAAAGAATATGGAGTTTTAAGCTAGCCATTCCTGAGTTCAAATCTTGACTGTGTCCAATATGCCAATGTGATCTTACCGAGTTATTTAATTTAACTGAGCCTTAGTTTCCTCATCTGTAAAATGGAAATGTTAATATTCCTCATAGGGTTGTTAAAACATCTGGCACATGGTTGGTGCTGATCCAAGGGTACCTATTATTATTTTCTCCCAAACTCTTACATATTAATGTATAAGCAGTTATTAAGTCAGTTGACTCTTATAAATGATATCCATTTTTCTATTTAGATCCAGCAAGAATGATTGAGAGATCAGCAATGCTCAGAGAACCTGTAAAAAATGGGAGTTTTGCAGCATAATGGGAACCCTGACCCCAGGCCTGATTACTTGAGCCAATTCTATTTCCCAGGAGTATCAAACTGCTTTTCATTTTTTAAAAGAACAGTTAATTTAAAAAAAAAATTCTCAAAGATCATGTGATTATGGATATTACTGTATGACTATCCTTTTCTGCCCTAATAAATATTGTATTTGAATTGAATCTCTTTTAGATGAAATTGAATTTGTTATGAAAACCTTCCTATGATTATCCTTTTCTGCCCTAATAAATATTATATTGGAATTGAATCTCTTTTTGATGAAATTGAATTTGTTATGAAAACCTTTGTTTGAAATTGAATTTGTTATGAAATTCCACGTTTACATAGATTCACAAGAGAATTTTATCAACCACTTAAGAAAGGTTAATATTCACAAGTCAATCAAGCAATTCGCCACATTAACATAACAAAGGAGGAAACCCCTTTGAGAATTTTTACTGTTGCAGAAAGTCTTTTAAAAATAGTCAACACCCGTTCATGACAAAACATCTCAGCAATGTAGGAATATAAGGTAACTTAACTTCCTCAATCTGACAAAAAACACAATGAATAACCTACCATTAATATTATACTTAATAGTGAAATATTGAACACTTTGCCCTTGATGTCGACTTCTATTCAACATTATACTGGAAATCTTATCCACTGTAATAAGATAAGAAAAACAGGCATGAAGATTAGAAAATAAGAAATAGAATGGTCTCTATTTGCAAATGATAATTGTTTACATAGAAAATCGTAAGGAATCTACAAAGAAAAATACTAGAAATAATAAGTAAATGTCCTAAGTAAATAGCATACAAAGAAAATATACAAAAAATAAATGGTTGTTTTTACATATTGCTAGCAAAATTGGATGAATTTTTTAAAATGCCATTTACAATAATATAAAAAAGCATAAGTACTTCAAAATAAATTTAACAGGGAGATATAAAGAGGAGGCCACATCAAGGATGGTAGGAGGGACAAAGACAGAAAATGGGCTAGCTCTGCACCTGCATGTGGCAGCTGAGCATCGAGAAGGATATCCCAGCTGTGGAGGTCCCCCAGGAGGACCAAGGAGTCCCACTCCCACACCAGGGCACCCCAGTCCAGGGTTCCAGTACCAGGAAGAAAAGTCCCCACAAAATCTGGCTGTAAAAAGCAATGGGGATTCTGACTATCTGAGTGAGACGGAAGGCATTTGAAAATCCAGACTTCTCCCTTAAAAGGCCTGCGCACAGACTCACTCATAGACACTCACTCTGGACCCCGGTAAAGGGTCAGCAGCTCAGGCGGCACAAGAGACATACAGTGGGGAATGAGTTGTGTGGCACCAGAGTGAGGCCTGGAGGGACTGCCATCATTGCTCCTTGGTCAAGCTCCCCTCCAGAGCAGTCTATAGACTGGCGCCAATTTGCTGGTACTGACCCCTCCTTCCACATGGCCAATTCTGCAGCTACACTGCCCTGGTGAGATCGGCTAGCCCCACCCTGTGTCTCTCTGAAACTCCACCCCACCCATCCCACAAATTGTCCATGGAGGGTTTGTTGCCAGGCAGCCAACCCCTCCCTGCACTTTTCCTAGGCCACCTATTGTGGGCAGGCAGTAGCTCTCAGATCACAGCTTGTACTTTATGAGGGAGATTTTTGGTGGCAGTCCCCTGATGCCAGCTCAAACTCCAGTGTCTCCTGGGTGGATCACTGGGGTCTGTGGGCACAAGGCAGATGATGGCTGGCCTGTCTGTGACCTGTACTTTTTCAGGAGCCTGAAGGCTCAGGACTGGCAGCAATCTGCATTGGCCTGATGGAATAAGGTTGCTCCACTGCACTGACAAGCTGCTTGTAAAATTAATGTGATAGTGCAATAGATCTAGAATATCCAAAACAATTATATTAAAGAATGACCATAGAAAAAAATGTTTTACACAGAAACTCATGCATGAATGTTTATAGCAGCTCTATTTATAATTGCCAGGAAAAAAAAATGGTAAGAATCCAAATGTTATTCAATGAGTGAACGGATAAACAAACTGCAGTACATTCATAAAATGAAATATTACCCAGGAAATGGAAGGAATGATATTGATACTTGCAACAACTTGGTTAAATCTCAAAGGCATTTTACTGAGTAAAAGAAGCCAGTCTCAAAAGTTTACATACTGTGTGCTTCAATTTATATAACATTTTCTGAAAAAAAATCTGTAATAACAAAGAACAGATTAGTGGTTTCCAGAGATTAGGAGTAGGGAAAGGGTGTAACTGTTCTGTATTCTGAGTGTGGTAATGATTATAAAAATTTACATATGCATTAAAATTAATAGAATTGTACAATATTAAGAAGCTACTTTTTCTATATGTTAATTTGAAAAATTAAATTTTAAAAAGAGGAATAAAGTTGAAAAACAAACTATCTAACTTCGCAACTTATTATAAGTTATAATTACCAAAACTATGTTCTATTGGCATAAGGATAAACAAATAGATAAATAAAATTATATACAGAGCCTTGATATAGACCCACATTTATATGGTGACTTTTTTTTTTTTTTTTAGAGTTGGCAAAGCCAGCTGAGACTTTATTTTGGAAAAAAACACTTGAGTTGACTTGCAGTTGGGGACATGGGTAAGTGGCAGTCTCCCAGGCAGTAGACTCTCCATCTATGGTTGGGCTGAGGACTGGGGCTGAGCCTCAAAAGGGTCTCCTGTGCCCAAGGTTTCCCTGCACAGCTCCTTTCTCACAGGCTTGGAGGCCAGGAGAGATCACTGTAGCCGTTTACATGAGCAGGACATCATATGACTCAGACATTAGCTTCCCATCACGAGTCTTAATCTTCTTCATAACTGCGGTTTTAGTGGAACTGGTGCTGCTGGTGCAGCTGAAGGAGCCAGAGTCCTTACCAAAGCCAAAGTTAGACTAGAAGCTCAGATCATAGTTGAGGCCAGAGCTTGTGAGGTTCCCATAGGCCAGGCTCAGCCCACCTGAGTAGCCATTGGTGATCTTGGATCTTGGAGTATGGATACTCATCTTGATCTTGGAGTATGGATACTCATGTTTTACATCCAGACTCTAGCCAGCTCTCTTTGCCCTCCAGCAGTTTGTGGTAGGTAGCAATCTCCACATCCAGGGCCAGCTTGATGTTCATGAGCTCCTGGTATTCGTGCAGCTACTGGGCCATGTCCTGCTTGGCGCTTCTCAGAGCAGCCTGCAGCTCAGCCACCTTGGCCTGAGCATCCTTGAGGGCCAGCTCCCCATGCTGCTCGGCATCAGCAACACTGGCCTACAGAGAAGCCTTCCGGTAACTTGATTTTCAAAAAGATGCAAACCAACCCAATGAGAAAGGAAAGTCTTTTCAAAAAATGATGATGGAACAATTGTATAGCTGTATGGAAAGTAGTGTACTCCTATTCCATATTATATTCAATGATTAATTCAGAATAGATCATAGACCTAAACATAAAAATCTAAAACTGTAAAGTTTGCAGAAGAAAACTTAAGAGAATATCTTTGTGACCAAAAGATAGGCTAAAATATCTTCAGCAAGATTCAGAAAGCAAACACCATAAGGAAATATTTGAAAAATTACACTCAATCAAAATTAAAAATGCCTACTCAACAAAAGACACCTTCCAGAGAATAAATAAACAAGCCATAGGGTAGGAGAAAATGTTTGCAAGACACATGTCTTACTAAAAAATTATATACAGAATCTCTATTTAGTGGTGAAGGATCTTGCAGAGTTTTCATGAATGTCTATTATCACTATAAGCCCAATTTATATTGATTGGGTTGTGTCTATTGAACCCTGAATATATTCTGAAACTCGTACTATGTATGTGTTTTCTGAGAATTTTTTTCCTTACTGTTGGAGCCATAAAACTCTAGTTCCACCAAGGGGCCTGTTTAAAATTCTTACCAGAGGATTTGTTGTATCAGTCAGTGTTTGTGCTTATAAACAACAGAATCCACCTTGTCTAGTTTATACAAAAAAAAAAAAAAAACCGAATGTGAGAACAAGACAGTCTGACTCTGAAACTGAGCAGCAACCACACTCAAGGGCTTCTCTAGCAAAAACATCTCTACAAATGTTGTTTGGCCCTATAATGCCTAGAAGCAGATGACAGAAATGCTATTACTACTACCTGTGAACAATCAGCTATCTTCACCAAGCATGCTTTCCAGATAATGTTTCCCCACATGTAACCACCTTCTCAGATGGCTTACTTCTGAATTCAAGTCCCAGCAGAGTGGATCTCATTGGTAGAGTCTAGGTTACATTCCTGCACCTTAGTTCACATCTTCCTTAGAATAGAAGATCTTAAAATATAGGAAATTGGCATAATATTGGAAGGATATTCAAAAATGCTTGCTCCCAAGACAATTTCTTCTCTACACAAACCAAACAGATGCGTTAAATGGGAAAATGAAATAATAGGAATCACTACACCTATAGTTTTTAACTATTTATAGTTATACAAATCTGTGATTTCCTTCGGGTTGTAGAATTACTTCTATTTTATACTGTGAGAGCTGGGAATTTGGTGAGGGTCCATGATGCTCTACTGTAAGTGCTATATACATATCTCTGCTCATCCGACCTAGGATTTCTTTTCTCTTCTAAAGTTCAAATAGAACATTAATTTCAGCCCTTGAGAATCTAAGATCAATTAGTCACTCTTAATTATCATTCTAGTTATCACTTTAGCCTTGCTAAATCATGCTAGTTATTATGGCTTATGCAACAGGCTGGAAAACTAAAAACAATATTCCTCAGACACATTTGCAGTTATGACTCTGGATGTCATTTAGGTTTCAGCAATCTAATGCTCTTGCGTAATATTTGTAAGGCAGAATTAAGGGAGAAACCATGCTTTTGCTGCTTCTGTTGAAGTATAGTCATAGATATATTGAGTTTTTCTTTGTCAGCATTCACAGGATTCCCAATATCCAATCCTTAATGTCATGGTTGTTAAAAGGCAGGACTGAGGGGCCATGTGTTGCTAGTATGAGTCTAGTGGGTATCATTTGATTCTGGAGTTAGCTGTTACATAATCATGGCATACTCTTCCATGGATGGTAGATAAGGTGGTATATTTCTAGAGCTATCATTTATAGTGGTTGATTCCTGATTACCTGTCTTCTTGATTCTTGAAAAGTTAGACATTCTAACGGTCAATAATTTAGCCCTACCAAGGATTTACATAAACACCCAATCCCTGTATTTAATCCATTTCTGCTAGAGTGGTTTCTGTTATTTGTCATTGAACCTTTCTAATATAGACATCAGATAAATTTCTCCCCTAAGTGCTAAAAATTTCCCTTTCAGTACTGCTTCAGTTCAAAATACTTTCTACTCCTCTTGTAATTTCTTTTGTAACCCATGGGTTATTTAGATTCCAAATATTTGGAAATACCTTAGTATCTTTTTTGTTATTGCTATCTAATTTAATTCAGTTTGTAAAGAGAAAACAAACTTTTTAAAATTTGAATCCTTTTAAATTTATTGGGACTTGTTTTATGGCTAGAATATGCTTCAACTTGGTAAATGTTCTATTAACCCTTGAAAATAATATGTTGCTGTTTGGTGACTTGTTCTGTAAATGATAATATGTTAGGGTGTTAAACAGTGTCGCCCAAGTGTTCTATATCCTTACTGATTTTTGTTCTACTTGTTCTAACAGTTGTTGAAAGAGGCATTTAAACTTTCCCAACTATAATTGTGGATTTGTCTATTTCTCCTTGACATTCTATCAGTTTTTGTTTCATATATTTTAAAGCTATATTTTTAGGTGCATGAGCATTGAAGATTATCAAGTCCTCTGATGAACTGACCCCTTTATCATTATAAGCATATTCTTTTTTTAATCCATGGTAATATTTCTTGCTCTGAAATCTACCTTGATATTAAACTAAACACTCTAGCTTTCTTTTAACTAGTGTTATCATGGTATACCTTTATCCATCCTTTTACTTTTAACCTAGTCGTGTCTTTATATTTGAAGTGGGTTTCTTGTAGGCCACATATAGTTGAGTCTTGCTTTTTTATCCTTTCTTATGATCTCTTTTTAATTAGAGTGTTGGGACCATTTATATTTAACTGAACCTTTCATCTTATATTTGTTTCTATTGTTCCATCTGTTCTTTGGTTCAATTTTTCTCTTTTGATGCCTCTTTTGTATTGAGTATTTTTATAATTCTCTTTGAGAGTCACCTCATAATGATAAAAAGGTCAATTCAT
Organism: Pteropus vampyrus; assembly: GCF_000151845.1. NCBI lineage: Eukaryota > Metazoa > Chordata > Mammalia > Chiroptera > Pteropodidae > Pteropus > Pteropus vampyrus. The sequence goes on from NW_011889197.1 coordinate 272,490, forward strand.
CAGAGGACATGACAATCCTACACATTCATGTGCCCAATAACATAACTAATCTCAATAGGTAGATAGATAGATATAGAGATATAGACATAGATATATGTAGATGTCTATATATAGTTTATATATAGCATATCTATATATATAATAATTTATTAGCTATTTTAGAGGTTGCTTTAAGTTTTATAGTATACATCCTTAACTTACCGCAGTCTACCTTCAAATGATATTATACTACTTTACATAAAGCATAAGAATTTTACTACAATATACTTACATTTCTCTTCTCTCAGCCTTGGTGCTATTGTTGTCATACATTTTTCATCTACATATGTTGTAAATTTCAAAATGTGTTACTACTATGTTTGCTTACATAGGTTTTAAAAAATAAGAAAAAATCTTTTGTATTATCTACATAATTACAATTTCCAGTCTTCTTTAATCTTTTGTAAAGATTCACATTTTATCTGGGTTCCATACTTTTATTTATATATGTACTATAAACTCCACAATATATTGCTATTATTTTTGCTTGCACTGTCATTATCTTTTAAAGAGATTTAAACAATAAGAAAAATATTTTTTATTGATTCATATAGTTACCTTTTCTAGTACTCTTCATTCTTTTGTGTAGATCCTGATTTCCATGAGGTTTCATTTTCTTTCTGCCTGGAGAATTTTTTTAACATTTACTGTAGGGTAGGTCTCTTGGTGATAAAGTCTTTCAACTTTTGGATGTTCGAAAAAGTCTATTTCATCTTCATTTTGAAAGGTACTTTTGCTGTGTGTAGGATTCTAGGTTGAAAGTTTTTTGTTTTTTTGTTTTTTCCTTACAGTATTTCAATAATGTTGCCAACTCTCTTTGGCTTGCATTGTTTCCAAAATGAAATTTGCAATCTTTGTGATTTTTGTTCTTCTATACACACTTATTTTTTTCTGGTTTCTTTTAAAAGTTTCTATTTATCACATGTTAAGTAATTAGCTACAATAAACCTTGGCGTAGCTTTCTTCATGTTTCTTGTGTTTGGGATTTATTGAACTTTTTGGAACTGTGGACTTCAAGTTTTCATAAGTTTTAAAATTTTTCCAGCCATTATTTCTTCAAATATTTTTCCTGCCACCAACCCTTTTTCTTCTGAGGCTCTAATTATCTTGCTTGAAAAATTCCTATAGTTCACTGGTGCTCTTTGAAGTTGTTCCCCCTCTCTCAGTTTCTTTCTCTAAACATTTTTTGGGGGTGTTTTCTATTGCTGGGTTTAAAAGTTTACTAATATTTTCTTATGCAGTATCTAATCTGTTAATCGAATCCAGTGAATTTTTCATCTCAGACATTATAACTGTTATAAAAACTGTATTAAAATGTTATCTTCTAGGTCCATCATCTGTGTCACTTCTAAGTCAATTTCATTTAATTAATTTTGTTTCTCTCATTACAGGTCACATTTTTTTTTCTTTGTATGTCTGGTAAGTTTTTATTGGCTGAGAGACAATGTATATTTTATGATATTTAGTGCTAAATATTTTTATATTTCTATAAATATTCTGTAGCTTTGTTCTGAAATTCAGTTAAATTACTTGGAAATAGTCTGATCCTCTCAAATCTTGCTTTTCTGTTGAATTTGTTGGTATTAGAGAAGCATTTAGAACTAAATCTTCCCCCTACTACTGAAGCAAAACCTTCTGAATACTCTATCTGACATCACATGAATTATGAAATTTTCCAGGTGGGAACAGGAAATATTCTCACTTCTGTTTGATATCCAAGAATTCTTCACTCTAATTCTGTAATATGGTTCTTTCCTTGGCCTCAAGTAGTTTCCTCACAAGCATTCACCAATCTTTAGTTTAGACTCAAGGAGGATCCTCTGAAGATCTGCAGAGCTCTTTCTTGCCATACAAGTCTTTCTTCTTGGTACTTTGCTCTGCAAATTCTAATTATCTTGTCCTCCCTACACTTCCAGTTTTGTCCTTTCAACTCAGGGAACTTACCATATTCTGCCTGGGTCTTCCTTTCTGCACCAAGGGAGAGTTCCAAAGAAACTCTCTCCAAGATGTAAATTGGTACCTTCATGCAGGTCCCCTTATTTGTTTCTCATTTCTCAGGGATAACTTTCCTTTATTTCAGATGAGAGGATAAATCTGGTTTCTGCTCTTCCATCTTCTCTGGAAGCTAAAGTCTTTATTTTCTGCCTTCAACCTTGACTGATGCATATACCAACATTGCCTTGACTCATGTAAGCTAAATTCTACTACTGACCTCTGCAACCATAGTATCGCCATCATCTTCATTCGGTCAGATAGATTATTTTAATAGCAACATCTTCTATATATATCCCCAGCCCACAGAAAGCAGCTACAATACAACATCAGCCCATTGATGCTCCCTTCATTAATGTTATATCTCAGGGCCTTAGAGAATAGAGTATCTCTAAGCTCTTTCAAGGACATTACTAAGTGTTTGTGAGTGCTATATATGAGACATCCACCCCAACATTCCTTTTCTTCCTGAAGTCTTGCAATTTCTTTCTCTACATTTTCCCTAATGATTCCATTTGGTATAGATCCTTGTTGAGACTAAATTTTAACCAGCCAAATGAAAACCCATTAAAATTACTCCCAATTACTTCAGCTCAAATATTCAACCCAAAATCTCCACTAAGTGAATTCATATTAATTAATTTGGCCCTATCTAAAGTTCTATTTCTACACCTACCCACTTTCAGCCACTTATCATCCATAACCATATATATTTTCCAGTTTTAACCATATAAATGAATAAAGTCTTATCATTTTTGTCATGTAAGACTTCATTTCCCCAGATTGACTTTGTAATTACCCCCCTGGCATATCTTAGAATCTAATTTTAATTACAAGTCTGAAGGCAAGAGAGGTGGTTAGCATAGTTCATGAGGACAAAATGTTACCTCTAAGGTAACATCCTTGTTCAAGTTTATTACAGGTATTTAATCAAGAAACAACATCAATGAAGAAGGGGGGAAGGGCTTCTCTTGCTAAGATTTTGGGAATTGAGATGCTCTCTCTCAGATGTCCCCACACCACATCTCATTCTTTCCCAGTGAGTCCTAACTTCCACATAAGAATCCTCTGAAAGCTATGAATTCATACTATTTTATAATTCAGCATCTCACTCTGAGTTTGATTTTCATCTACATCAGCCCTGTGGTTGCAAGAAATAGCATAGAAGCTACATGATTGCAGAATAGTCTCATGAACTAAAATTTTTACCTTTTATATTACCATTCATATATAATACTATATTAGTTTCAGGTGTACAACATATTGATTAAATATTTATATAACTTATGAAGTGATTACCCTGATAAATCTTGTGCCCACCTGACACCATACATAGTTATTACATTATTGACTATATTCCTTATGCTATTTTTTACATCCCCATGACTATTTTTTCCCCAACGACTATTTTGTAACTACCAATTTGTCTTTCTTAATCCCTTCCCCTTTTTCACCCAATCCTCCAACCCCCCTCCCATCTGGCAACCATCAAAATGTTCTCTGTATCTGAATTTGTTTCCACTTTGTTTATTCTTTAGATTCCACGTATAAATGAAGTCATATGGCATTTGTCTTTCTCTGTCTGACTTAGTCCACTCAGCACAATACCCTCTAGGTCTATCCATGTTGTTGCAGATGTCAAGATTTCATTCTTTTTTATGGCTTAGTAATGTTCCATTATATGTATGTACCACCTCTTTTTTATCCATTTCTCCATTGATGGACACATAGGTTGGGTCAGGTGATAATTTAAGTAATTGTTTCATCACTGTCACTCATGAGTTACCAGGAATCCCATCCTTTAATACTAGCTAAATAATCACTGCCTTGCCTTCGAATCCAACCTCTTCAGATAACCAACAACCAAGTCCCTGTTTTCTTGAGGGTCTATTTCTGGTAACTATTCCAAGAACCAATCAGTATATCTATCAAGTTTTTAGATGCAAACAGCAGAAGCTAGTCTGGCACTTTAAGCTAAAAAATGGGCTAAGAATATTAGGAACTTATTAACTCTCTTGGAGGCCAAGAGAGCCAGTCCCTGAAGGTAAGGAGCCAGAAAAAATGTCTAACCACTTGATCTCGTGACAGTTTACAGTCAGAAACTCCACCACTACCACTCCCGAAGATCTGGATACTTCTGCTACCATATCTGCTTGAAGATTGATTGCTCATGTGTGGCTGTTTCCCCATATTTATTACTTCTGAATCCAAGTCTCATGGAAATGTCTGACTGCCAAAATCTAGATTACATGACTGTGCCATAGCTGGGAGAGGTCTGTAGTTGTGAATTTTCTGACTTCTTTGGGAAGAGAGGGTTCATAATATGGTAAGTTATCAAAATCTAAGGAAGAATTGAAAGTTCTAGTATGACCACAAATAATTAATGTTTACTACACTGCAGCATAATTTATATTATACATCCATTTATGACCACCATTGCCTACAATGCACATTTATGAGTTAATACATGCAGACACACAATTTCAATTACCCAAAGATCTCTGAGCTTTAGGGATCCATAAAAGCCTCAGTTTAGATTTTATACTACTTTCCCTTCTCCACTGAAATGTAAGTGCAGGTGATATAGAAAAAAGTCAAATTAGCCTGCAATATAGTTCTGGCTGAGACAGGAAGGCTAGATCTAGTGCTAAGGATGCCCCTCCCTCCTGGAAATTCTGTCGCTCTGTCACCATGCCATGTGCCTCAGTGACCCTTGCTACAATCTTGCATACTAGTTCCTCTATTTATAAAGCAGAATTTCTGGGTAGAAAGCCTTGGCGAATGTCAGGCTTCCTTTGTGCCAAGATAGGATTAGGGTTCTCTGCATCTTGCTCCCAGAAGAGATAGAGGCAGACTATGGCTAAAATTACAGTTTCCAGCCCCACCTAACCCCAGTAGCCAGCCCATCATGCCCACTTTTGGAACAGCTAATGTTCCCTGCCTCTTCTGGGGATCAGGTGGCTGAGTACTACAGCCTGGGCTCTTCTGTATGTTGATGTGGATTCCAGGGTTTGCAACAGAAGCAATATCACCTGGGATTAAAGGATTGCGGCTTCTTTAAATCTGATCTCTCTCAGAATTATTAGTAAGCTGTTCTTTGGCTCATTTTTCTACCATCGTACATTCAGGACTATAATTTGATCCAGAGAAATAGATCTCTGAGTTCAGGAGGATTTTTTCAAGCTGAAAGGGAAGATCATTATTAACTAGACACATTCATCAAAAGCCTTATTACCAGCTGCTCTGCCAGGACTCTGCATGGAGTGAAGCAGGAGACACATCCTCGGTCTCAGGGGTATATAACTCAGTGTAGTCACGGGGGCTTGGATAGGTCTGTAAAGAACAGATATGTGATAAAGAAGAGCAAGAAGCAGCTGACTAATAGCCAGACCACAAAATATGGTGCTGACATTAAACCACTGCTGTTCATCTCCATGAAGGTCCAAGTTACCTCATCCTGGAGCTATGTGAGCAGCCTCCTCACTGGTGTGTCTACCTTCAACTACTCCCTTCCTTGGTTTACCCAGAGTACCTGTTACTCTTCTCAAACACCTCCAGAGATTCCCTACTTTTCCATGAACCCCTCTCAATCTTTTGGTTAAAAAAATTCATAGCTTCCTACATCATGAAAATTGTACTATATGATCTGCTAAAAATGACCAAAACCTACTTAATAATTCAAAAATCTTTTATATTAGTTATATTATATTAATCCAAATAGTATCTACGTCCATTCTAAACAATACATACTTAAGTAGACATTATTTGTTCACCCAAAGACAATGATTATTACATATTAGGATATCAGCAATTCTTCTTTTCTTGCTCATCCTCCCTTGGAGGTTCTAATATTTTGGTTAAGGTTCAAATCTGTTACACTTTAGCCACCACCTACTTTTCTGACCAGAAGCCCACTACTCCCTTCTATGGGCCATTTATCCCATTTGGTCCATCCGTCATTCCAAAAGCTTGCTTCTCTACTTTGACACTTTGCTCACATTTTTCTTGCTCTAAAGCCCTCTTCCTGCCCACCCCTCCCTCCCTCCATCAACATCTATCCTAGTCCTCCCAGTTGTTTGAGGCATAATTTAAATGCCACCCACTATCAGAACGATCTGCAGGTCTTTTTTAAACACACAATTCTCTGGGCCCTCATTTTCTAGTTCCTTAGTTCTGGGACAAAACCCAGGAATCTATTTTTATTGCCCCAAATGATTCTTATGTCCCTCAGACTTAGGAACCATTCACCAGAACTGTGGATTCTAGACTTTTAGATTTCACAAACCAAAAAGATTTACCCATGCATGTACACACACACAAGATTTACACATGCATGTACATATACAACTGAAGGACTCAGTGTAGGCTATGAATTTCATATTTTGTTCAATAAAGATATCAAAAAGCATCAGGAGAAAAGGACATTGCCCTTTATGTCTCCTGGATAAAATCTTCACCAGCCTTTGGTGGCACTTGAGCATGGGGATCAGCCCTGACCCAGTTACTGGGCAGAGGGAGACACTGTAAGATGGTCTTTTCCTGAGGAGCCTACAGCTTACGAGAAGAGGGGGACACAGAGTAAGAGTTATAAACTGAAGGACAATTCAAGTCCATTTCAGTTGGTGCTAGGGTAAATTAAAGCAAAAGCTGGCTCTGCAGAGCCAGGAACATAGGGGAGGACTTCACAGAGAAGGTGGAATCCTGGCTGGGTCCCATGGATGCAAACCCAAAGAAGGGAAAAAGAGGGAACCCAGATGCTAGTAAGAAGGTGGCCTGGATAAGCATAATCAGCCCCAAAGAGCCTTGTCTCCTCAAGAGAAAACTTAACTAACCCAATGAGGAGGGAACTAAAGGCAAATATCAGCATCATCAACTGAGCTATAAAATCGGGCTCCGTAAGTTCGCTCTGTATGTATAACTTAGCAACCTGCATATAGTGTGTATAAGTGTAGAAGAACAGAAAGAGCAAGGGCCCAGATTCAACTCCCAACTCTGCTTAGATGAGTCACGTGACTTCACTGAGCCTCAGTTTTTTCGTCTGAATTATGGGAATATTATCTGCCTCTCAGGGATATTGTCATAATTAAATAAGATGAATGACTCAGCTCAACTATTACCCTTTTTAGGAAACTTCTCTGTTCTCGGCCTCCTGATCCTCTAATTGGAAATAACAACTTTGTCCTTTGTGCCCTATTGTGCTTTGTAGAGATTTCTAACACATATTTTTACATGCTTATAACCCTCTGCCAAACTAAGAGCTCCTTGAGAAAAGAACTATATCTTATTTATGTTAAATTCCAGTGCCTAATGCACTACCTGATATAACTAAAACTCAATAAATCTGTTGAATAACAGATTTGAACAGGGTGAGAACTAACAATAAAGCCTCCCTTAAAAAAAAAAACAAAACAGCCCCTTGAATCTTTGGAGTGGCAAAAGATAATCTTTTTGGAGACTTCCTGACATTTTGTAATTATGGGTTAATACAAAGATCTGCTCTCACTCACAGGGCAATGTTAGGTGCCATGGCTAAGGGTTCGACAAAGGCTGGTAATTAGCAAATGTACTTACTGTGCTTTAGTTTATATTTTCTTTCCCAGAGCAAATTATTCACATAAGTAAATATGTTGGCCTGATTATAGATGATAATTAAAAAAAAAAACTGTACTCACATTTTCTCAAGTATGTCCAAAATACACAAATCTAGCCAGGTTCACCAGACATTTGTTATCACTTCTAATCACAGTGAGAGCCTGCCTTACACACACATAATTGGCCTTAAGAATAGAAGGGCAAATGGGACCATGATTTGTGAACATGCGAATTATCTTTTCTTGCTGTAGCTAGTAGATGACTTTTAAGTCTTTTCTGATCATGAAGCTGAGGCCTCAAAGATAATCTAGTTCAACTTTGTACCCAATACACAATCACTTTTATTCTATCAGATGGACAGTTATCTTGCCCCTGAGAACTTTCAGTGACAGAATAGACTCATTTTCAGATTGCTGTAATCATTAAAAAAAAAACAATCCTGACTTGACAGAAACCAGCTAGATGCTCAACAAACCCACTTCTTCTTCTTGGGAACACAACTAGACTATGTTTCTTGCATTTCCTTCAGTTCA
>NW_011889197.1:281205-293043 GCF_000151845.1 Pteropus vampyrus
AAGCCTATTGGCTCAGCTAGCTTCAGAGAGAAAATAAGCTTTGTGAGGAAGAAAGAAACAAATCAAGGTTGAGAGTCATGCTTGGAAAATAAATTTAGGTATAGTTACTGGTACATAAAACTAACTAGAAGCAAATAGAGCAGGAGCCCATACCAAAAGATCTTTAACTGTTCAAACATCAAAACAATCCTGGGGCCCCCAAATTTATATAAGTATGAATGAGGTACTAAGACTGTATAACCCCAAAGGAGGAATCCTCCAAAATATCCACTTCAGTTCTAATTAAGTGGACATAGAACAACCTTAATGCTAAGTGGTGGATTCAGGGACTACAGAAGACAATGAACAAGGCAGTTCCTCCCAAAGCGGAATCAAGTCTAATCAAGGAATATTCTTCCCTCTCTACTCTTCTGCCTTAATAGAGGAATTTCATAGTGCCTTCCCAGTGTGCTTTTATAATTATTATAGGCCAGCGATTGCTGTATCTCCTATTCCTCCTTTTGTAGATAAGATAACTTACTAAGGTTATCTGATCATCTTCCATCATAATTTATTAGGAGTATGTGGATTTGGGGAGGTTGGGAGCAGGCAAACAACTCATCTTTTTAGTTCAAAGATGTCCGTACCACAAGAAGCTTCAACTGGATCAGATAGAGAGGTCTGTGCAATATTTAGATACAATAGATTAGAGTAGGATACAATGGCTGAATTAGACTTTGGGCTGTTTTCTTTGAGGAGGTGGGAGTATATTTTATACATGGGAAGAAGAATGAAAAGTATTTAGTGACTATAAGGGCAGTCCATGGCAGGAGTTGAGTTGATAATGAATGAACATATTTCCTCTTATTCCTGGGCACACAGCTGGACCACATTTTGCAATATTCCTTATGTCAGGTTTGGCTTTAAGACTGAGTTCTAGCCCATCGAATGTGGTTAGAACTGACATATACCACTTCTAAGCCTGATACATTAAACGTGAACTTCTACAGCTATCCTTCTTCCTGGTTCTTTCCCCAAACAGAGGGCACACAGGAGGGGACCATGGAGCCCTAAGAGACATAGTCTATTTGGAAGGAATCTGGGTCCCTGCACTTCCACTGAAGGAAAGCTACAGTAGCCATCCAACCAGGAACATTCCCATTGAACCATTGTAATAACAAGAAATAAACCTTTTACTTATAACAAAGCTATCAAAATTTAGGAGTTTGTTACACAAGTTGATCTACCCTATTTTACTCTCTTCAGTCACACCAGCATCCATTTCCCTTCCATCCACCAATTTTGCTCTCTAAAATTGCACAGAAAACATCCAAATCCTCAACTTGGCAGTTCTTCAAACATTGGAAGACAACTGTCATACTCCATTGCCTTTCTTTTCCAAGCCAAATATCCAAGATTTTTTTTATCAGGTTTTTTTTTTTTTATTCCTCTTGTTATAAATTTGCCTTCCCACTATAAATATGGAACAGATTCTTCAAGGCTGGCTGAAATATTGGATCCAGGAAAATTTTGGTTGAGAAAAACCTCTTCTTAAAAGATTATTTTATGATTTCACCCTCTCTATTTTCATTTGGGAGAAAAAAATACTCATGTGTTAACTGACATCCTTATAGAAAAACTGAAGCATAAACTAACGTTGTTTGGACAAAACAGCAGACAAGCTTTGGACAAATAGAATTATGTTACCCCTCTAAGATGCCCTGCTGAAGCTTGAGTTTATTCTTTTGCAATCAAACAACTAACCAATACACACAATTCTTAAGTTATTAGGTGCTCTGAATAGTCAGGAAACTATAGTATATATAGGTAGAGCAAAGCCTTTGGTGTCAGGAAGATCAGAGTGCTAGTTGTCTTCCCAAATCATTTCCCCACTTCTTTCATGCTAATTGAGTTTTGGTTGAGCACATAGCCTCTCAAATAGTGATCATAGTTTCCAGTCTCCCTTGCAGCTAGGTGTGGCCATATGGCTAAATTCGCACCAGTCAAATGTAAGTGAAAGTGATGTGCACAATTAATGAATCATTTGGATAAAAAGATTTGCCTTCCACTTACTTTCTTCTCTTACCCCCTACTGCAGGGCTAAATAAAATTTGAGCCCTGTATTTGTGCATTGCAATGGCCCTGTCTCCTTTATACCATCCCCTAAGCGGTAACAGAGCAACAACATAAAAAGGGCCTGGTTCCTTAAGAGACTTTACAGATCTGATATGCCCCATTACTCTTCCTCTTACTTAACTCTGACTTTTTAGATTAGCAATAAGTGTTTATTAATTTAATTTTTGAAATGTAAAACAAACAAGCAAAAAACAATTTAGCCAGATTGAACAGGCAGTGGGAAGTAAGAAAATGGAAACTGAACACAGACAACTCTTCCAGGAAACGTGACTGGAAAAGGAATTTAGTCAATACCTAGAGATGGAGGTATATTCAAAAAGGTTGTTTGTTTCTTAAAATGGGAGGATTGATATTTAAATATTTATGAGATAGATTACTGCTTCTGTACAAGATAGAGTAACAATAACCAGATTTACCCTCCTTCCTGAAACAACAACAACCAGATAAAATACGTGGAACAAAATATAGGAAACAAGGACAGAGAGTCCTTAGAGATAGGAAACAAATGAGGTGAGCCACATGATTGATCCAGTTTACTCTCTTGAGAGAGTTTCCAGGCTGTGGTTCAGGGATGGGGATTTCAGGCAACACCTGGCAGACTCCCTAAGTTGAAGACAAAGCCAAGGGATCTAGGAAGCCCAGGTAACAAGAGTTTGCAGAACAGATTATCCAAAAGGAGAACACTTCCCAGAGGGAGATCCCTGGAAAGCTGCATATTGCCCCCTTGAGTATTCAGCAGAGTACTGATTATTTATAACTATATCAGAATTATGAAGTACTTAGTGACAGTCTAATCAATAACATGAATCTGGTACGGTAAAAATTACAAAACATTGCTGAAAGAAATTAAAGAACATCTACATAAATGGAGAGAAATATCTTGTTAATATTGGTTGGAAAACTCGATATTGTTAAAAAGTCCATTCTACCCTATAGGTTAAATGCTTTTCCTATCAAAACCTCAGGCTTTTCTTTAGAAATTCAAGTGATTCTAAAATTCATATAGAAATTCAAAGGACCTAAAATAGCAAAAAAAAATTTTGCAGAAGAAGAAAATATTTGAAAGGGTGAATGCTATCTGATTTCAAGATTAATTATAAAGCTACAGTAATTAAAACAGTCTGGTGTTGGCATAAAGATAGAAAACAGATCAATAATACAGACATGTATGAGTGAGTCTAAAAACATATGGACAACTGATTTTTGACAAAAAAAATGTAAATGCATTTCAGTGGAATGGGGATAAACTTTTCAATAAATGGCTATGAAAAAAATATATATATATATAAAATCCAGGAGGAAAAACTACGGCGTAGATCATAGAGGCTCTCTGTTCTTCCCTCTGGTGATAAAATCAAAGTTGTGACAGAAACAAAGAGCGGCAGCAAGGAAAAATAGCCTGGGATCTAGATGAATAAGCCCTACAACAAGGGAGAGAAATAAGAAACCACCCTGCAACGGAAGAAGGTAGGATGGGACGAGGAAGCGAGGTTGCCGGTTTCAAGGGACTAAGTGAGACAGAGGCTACAGCAGCAGCAGAAGCCTCTTAAAGAGGCTGCATCATGAACAGATTTGGGCAGTGACGGACCCGCTCAGTCTGGGCACCAGAGCCAATTTGGCTGCACGCAGCGGGCACCAGAGACTTACAGGAAGACATTGTATGAGTGAGGTCCAAGGTGAGACTTGCTCTGTACAGAAGTGTCGGCGTTATCCATTGTTCCCTGTTGAGCCCTCCCCGATACCAGTGTGCAGGACACAGCGCCGCCATAGCCATGATGTCATCAAACTGGATACCAGAGTTCGCTCAGCCCAGAGGATTCCCTGAAACCCCACCTCCCCAATTCACAGCCCCACTCAAGCCACATCCAGGTGTGTATCCTCAGCGAGTCAGATGCTCCTTGCTGAGCAGTGCCTAGACTAACACTAGAGGCAGCTGGCCTTGGTTTCTGGTGTGGCCTTTTGAGGCAACTATAAGCACAGGATTGCTTGCTGAACCTTAACAGGTGGCCCCAGAGGGGTAGAGGCTTAGGCTAAACTTGGCTTGCAGCTGAACCCCCTCTCAGGACTATGCCAGAGGACACCTATGTCACAAATTCACACTAATAAGACTGGGAGACTTAGGAGCTTTGCTTAGTACATAGAAACAGACATAGAAAGGCAGCCAAAATGGGAAGACAGAGAAGCAGAAACCATATGAGAGAACAGAACAAAGATCCAGAAATAATGGAGTCAAGTAATCTAACAGATGCAGACTTCAAAACACTGGTTATAAAGATGCTCAATGAACTTCATAAATTCAGTGAGAACTTCAACAAAGAGATAAAAAAACATAAAAATGGAAATGGAAATTATAAAAGGGAACCAATCTGAAATGAAGAACACTGTATCTGAGCTGAGAAGTATGTTAAATGGAATAAACAAAGTGAATAATATTAACTAGAGGATGAGAAAGACAAGGACACACAATCAGAATGGCAAGAGATAAGATGCCAAGACTATAAAAAATAATTTAAGGAGCATATGAGACACTATTAAGGGTCCAAATATCCATCCGATCGATGTAACGGAAGAAAATCAAGATGTTGAACAGCTGTTTGAAGAAATAATGATGGAAAACTTCCCTAACCTGGTGAAGAAAATAGACATAAAACCCCAGGAAGCTCAGAGAATTCCAAAAATCAGGGATCCAAAAAGGCCAAACTAAGACACATCTATAATTAAAATGCTAAAGGTTAAATTTAAAAAAAGAAAAGAATATTAAAAGCAGCAAGAGAAAAACAGATAATTACTTATTAGGGAACACCCATAAGACTGGCAGCTGATTTCTCCAAAGAAACTACCCGGGACAGAAGGGCTTGGCACAAAATATTCAACATGATGAAAACCCGGGATCTACAACCAAGAATACTTTATCCAGCATAGCTATCATTTAGAGTAGAAGGACAGATAAAGAGCTTCCCAGACAAAAATAAACTAAAGCCAATATTACAGGAAATGTTGGAGGGACTTCTTTAAGAAGAAAAAAACATGTATCGATATCATGAATAAAAATGATAACAACTGCATATCTATCAATGACTACCTCAAATGGAAAAGAATAAGTGTTCCAATCAAAAAATAGAGTGGCTGAATGAATAAGAAAACAAGACCCTACATATGCTGCCTACAAGAGACTCACTTCAAATTAAAAGACACACACAGACTGAAAGGAAGGAGATGGAAAAAGATATTGCATTGATAGACCTAGAAGGTAGTGTGCTGAATGAAATGGGTCAGATAGAGAAAGACAAATATCTCTTGATTTCACATACACATGGAATCTAAAGAACAAAATAAATAACAACAAAAACAGAAATAAACTCACAGATACAGAGAATATTTTGAGGGCTACTAGATGTGAGGGGGCTTAGGGAAACGGCAAAAAAGGGCAAAGGGATTAAGAAGTACAAATGGATAGTTACAAAATAGACATACAGATATAAAATGTAGCATAAGAAAAATAGTTAATAATGTTGAAATAAATATTTAAGGGGAAGAGGGATACTAGATTTAGTGGGGTGATCACTTCATGAATTATATAGATCTCTAATCACTATTCTGTAAAACTAAAATGAATATATCGTTTTATACCAACTATAGTTGAAAAAAACTCATTGAATTGTGCAATGTAAATGTGAGCAACTAATTGTCTATTATATTTCAATAAAGCTGGAAAAAAATATTTCAGTGTAATGCATGTAGTATGATTCCATTTATGTAATGTTTAAACAGATGTAAACAATTTCATTTATGCATGGCTTTTGTAGGTTAATAAAACATGGTGAGAATGATCAAAAAATGAAATTGAATTATTCCTTCACTTTATACAAAAATTAACTTGAAAACAGATCATAAACCTAAATGTGAATTTTAAAACTGTAAAATTTCTAGAAGAAAACATAGGAGAAAATCTTGTAACCCTGAGCTAGTCAAAATATTCTTAGATAAGACACAAAAAGTACACTCTATAAAAGAACAAATCGATAAATTTGACATCATCAAAATTAAAATCCTAAAGACACAGAGAATAAAAAGATGAGGAACAGAGAGGGGGAAATACTTGCAAAGAATAAAACTGATAGTTCACTTGTATGTAGAATATTAAAAGAACTTTAAAAAAACTCAATAAGGAAACAAAAACATAATTCAAGATGGGCAAAATGTTTGAAAAGACATTCCACAAAATAAAATATATGGATAACAAATAAGCATATGAAAAGATGCTCAGCATCATTAGTCACTAAAGAAATGCATATTAAAACCATAGTGAGAAACCACGACATAGCTATTAGAATGCCTAAGTAAAAAAAAAAAAAAAAGTGACTATCCTGAGTGTTAATGAGAATGTGGAGGAACTGGAACCCTCACACACTGCTGGTAGGAATGTAAAATGGTACAACCACTTTGGAAAACAGTTGGACAGTTTCTTTAAAAAATAAACGCAAGCCTACCTACCCTATGATCCAGTCATTCCTAGGTATTTACTCATAAAAAAAGAAAGCAGATATCCACACAAAGACTTGTACATTAACATTCTTATCAATTTTATTTGTAATAATCCAAAACTGGAAACAGCCCAAATGTCCATCAGTCAGTGAATTTATAAACAAGTGTTAGTTTTTACATACATTAGAATACTGCTCAGCAATAAGAAGAAGAAGAAGAAGAAGAAGAAGAAGAAGAAGAAGAAGAAGAAGAAGAAGAAGAAGAAGAAGAAGAAGAAAGAGGAGGAGGAGGAGGAGGAGGAGGAAAAGGGGGGAGGAAGAAGAACAACAACAAATTACTAGACTAATCAGCAGGATCATTTCATAAATTTTATAAATGTCTAACCATTATACTGTATACCTGCACACTTGAAACTAATATAAAATAATATTGACTGTTAACTGTAATTGAAAAAAAAATTTAAGAATGAATTATATATATGCAACTTACATAAATCTCAAAGTAATTATGCTGAGTGAAAGAAGGAAGACAAAAGCAAAGAACATACTATGTTATACCATCTATACAAATCTTTAGAAAATACAAACCAATCTATAGTGACAGAAGGCAAATCAGTGATTGCCTAGGGAAGAGGGGTAAGGAGAGGCTGGAGGAGAGGATTAGAAGGGGCGAGAAGAAATTTTTGGAGATGATAGATATATTTACTATCTTGATTATGGTAATAGTTTTACATATATATGTCAAACTTGTCAAATTATACACTTTAAATATTTGAAGCTTATTGTTTGTCAATGATACCTCAATAAAGCTATTTAAAATAACATTTATGTGATAGATGCAGAAATTGAAGAGGAGGAAATGAGAAGGTATAATCTATATTGTAAGTTTTCAAAAGATGAAGGTGGAGGCATCCAAAACAGAGGTCAAGGAAATAGTTTTGTATAGGTGTAGGAACACCTTTTTATCAGTAAGGATAAAAGAGCGACTGGGGACTTATGTGTACTTCTGTAGGTTTGGCAGCAGAGAGTTGAGGAAATTTCACTTAATGACTTCTTTTTTTAATGGAAAGTTGGAGACAAAACAATCTGCTGAGAGTAAGGTGGAGAAGGTTTGAAATAATCATTGCAGGTGGAACATAATGTGTCTAGAAAAAGAAAGAATATTTTCCAGAAAGTGTTGTGGGCATCACCGAGGTGACTAAGCATAAATGGACAGTGGTACTCCTCTGACCTTCCACAGGACTTCCTCCAGCAGCAATCTAATGCCCTCATGAAGACATCAAGGAAATATAAAGTTCAGCTAACACAGGGGTGGAGACTTTGCTATACAGTGATTACAAAAAGATAAATAGGAAGAAATTTCAGGTTTTTAATGGAGCATGAAATCTAAGGTGAATCAGAGTGAAAAGAAGAAAAGAGAAAGCTAATATTTTGTGGAATGGAGATTTTGATGGCATCTAAGAATAGTTGTAGGGGAAATAGTTGAAATAAAAATGAGAAGAATTGAAAGCTGTGGTCAGAGAACAGAGGGTAAATTCTTTCATTTAATCATTTTCAAAGTAGATAAGTTTTGGATGGTGACAAGATTCACCGTGTGACTGTTAAGGTAGGACACTTAGGGTGATTTGGGGGTGAAGTTAAGAAAGTCTATATAGATGTGATACTGGGAAGATTGTTGGGATTTTGCTGATTGCATCACTAGAGCATCATTTAAACATGTTCTCTGTCCCCTTATTTCCTGTAAATTGATATTTTGATGTAGAAGCTTGATCAGATTCAGGTTTGAATTTTTTCTTTTGCAAGTATCTTTCATAGGTGTGTACTTTTATCACAACACATGTAATGTCTGGTTGTGTCTCTTTCTGTGATGCTATCGTACATTGGTAATCTTAACCCAGATTCACTAATTCAATGAGGTTCTGAATGGTGACATTCTAAGTCAATCATTCTGTGTTTGCTTACTATCTTCTACAAAGAGAAACTTCCCTCATCAATTACATAATTACCTGAATGCACAGTTCCTATTAGGTGCTTATTTTCTCTTTATCAGTTTTCAAATTTATGAGTTGGTTTCCTAGTATCCCTCCCAAGGTGATGCTAGTTTTGTTTTTCAAATTCTGAACACATGGATTTAAAAATATTTGATGTACTTTGACCTACTGTAATTACTATTCTTACTGACAGCTTTAGTTAGTAGCAGCCTCTTCAAGCCAGTTCCTATGTCTCCTACATCCTTTTTACATGGCCTAGTGGTGTTTGATAGCTTCACTGTTTCCTGGCACAAAATATTCCAAGCCAAACATTTACAATTCCTGCCCCAGACCTGGAATAAACCATTTCCAAGGATTCTTGATTTCTTTTAGTGGGAAACAGAGTCTAAATTCTGTTTCCCACTAAGGCATTTTCATTGCCATTGGTTTAACCATTATTTCTAGATATTTTCTAAAGGCAAGGCTTTTTTTTTTTTTTTTGAGATAAAACACATGGTGAGTTTGTACTGATGTCAGTCCCTTAAACATTCATAGAAACAATACATCCAATTTACAAGCAAATTTTAAGTGGAAATAGAGAGATGGAAAGAAAACCTACACATCAAATGAGACTTAAGAGACCTGTCAGCTCTTACACTCAGATGTTAAGGCCATGGCTCTGGCTGAAAAATAACTACGTTTTCCTACTCCATCTTCCATAATTGAGATGGCTGCTTCTTAAAGTCCAGACTATCTATAAAAGAAATTAAGAATCAAAATATCCTTGCCAAATCTACTAAATATCGCTTTTCAGTTTGTTGACACAAATATGATTCAGAAAATATTGAGAATCCTAAATGTGACTGGTTTAAAGAACATCTGAAATATTTAACTAGATTGTAAATGCTAATGCCAAATCTGGTGAATGGAATTTCTCGCACAAGACAGAAGAGAGATGTAAATTTATTAAAAATGGCTGAGAAAATGGGGACACCCAAAACTCTAAATAAAAATAAAAATAAAAGATTTCGCCTTGACCAAAAGTAAAAGAATAGAATGTGGAATAGAGACTCAGATTTCACTTTGGCTCGTTAAATCTATATGGCTATAAAATTACTAGGGAGGATGAAAAGCATCCATGTTTCTATTTATGTATACAGTGGAAGGAAACTCCAGGTTCTACTGTAATCCTCTGTGCACTGTTTCATTGGCACTAATTTGGTGCCGATGGACTCTAAAGTTTTCCATTGCTAAGTCCTCACTGTTCATTCGGGAACTAAATTGTTTTCTCCAGAGTTCTGCACTTGATTTGTTGAAAGTAATTGACACGTGCCAGGGCAATGATGGATTGGAAACTACCCAAAATCCAAGGATAATTATCAAACCTTGCTTGCATTCTAAAAAGGTTAAAAGCCGGGCATTTCTCATCACATATTCTGATTCATCAAAAAAGAGTCAGACTCTTTTAGCTACAAAAATATGATCCCAAATAACTTTAAATTAGTGGCTTTTATTTTAGCAAGTGTAAGATAATATGTAAAAAATTAAAAGGCCCATTTTGAACATATGTTTGTAAGTCTTTTTTTTAATTAATTAATTAAATTTTTTTTAATGGTGACGTTGGTTAACAAAATCCAGTAAGTTTCAGCTGTACATTTTAACAGTAAGGCATATATATATTTACACTGTGTGTTCATCTCCCATAGTTAGATTTCTTTTTGTCACCACGTGTTTGACCCCTTTTATCCAGTCTACCTCTCTCCACCCTATCCCCTACCCTCTGGTATATATTTGTAAATCTTGAAAAACATCAAAAATAAAGTAAATTGAACATTGGAAACCCACCTGAATTGACCTCACAAAAATTCTCTTACTTCTGTAAATATTGTTTTTGTTCAGACGTCCAGTCAGATGGTGCAGAAGGTAGACGCTATGCTTGCATCCTCTTACAACCACATCAAAATTACAACTAAACTAAAGAGCAACCATCATTGGGAGTCATTTGAGATCTGGCTGAACAGAAGTACTACAACTGGGGACATACATAAGAGGCCACCTGAAAACTGGTAAGAGGGGTGGCAATGCAGAACGAGCTGGTCCACAACTGCCAGCTCACACCCGCCTGTGGCGGTTGAGAATTAGGAGGGATATCTTGGCTGCAGAGGTGCCCCCGGAGAGCCAGAGGTCCTGGCCTCACACCAAACTCCTCAGCCCAGGATTCCAGTGCAGGTAAAGGTATTCCCCACAACCTCTGGGTGTGAAAACTTGTGAAGATTGTGGCTGGAGTCCCAGTCATTTCTCTTAAAAGGCCAACACACAAACATACTTAGTGATGAACTCACTTGCTCTGAGCTCTAGCACTTGGGCAGCTGCTCAGAAAGTGCCAGCGACATACAGGGAGGAACTGAATTGTCTGACTTCAGGGAAAGGGCTGGAGAGGCAGCTTTCTCCCAGATAGAAAAGTACAGGCAGAATCCATCATTGCTTTGTTGAGCCCTCCCCACACCCAGCATACAGATGCAGATGGCCACTGTATCTGAATCTCCATTAAAAGGGCTTCCCATCTGATAATTCCCTAAGACCTCGTCCCACTCAACTTGCGGGCCCACCTCCAGTGACTTTTCCATCCAAACGACTTGTCTTGGCTCATGCTGAGGACTTCCCTAAAATCTCTCAAAGATTCACAAAACTCAAAACATCAGCACCTGGCCTCAGCATGCCCTGTACCTCTTGCTGAGCAACCCCAAGCCCAGCACCAGAGGCTACTAGCCTCAGTTCCCAGCTTAGCCTCTTACAGTACCTCTAAGCCCAGCACAGGTGGCAGCCATCTGAGGATTGCTTTGTTACTCTTGCCAGTTGGCCCTGGCCAGGGCACAGGCTGTGACAGAACTTGGCCTATGGTGGGCCCCTCCCAGAGGGCCCTAGAACCAGCACAATTAGTGGCTAGCTTCATTGGAGCTGGAGCAACACCTGGGGCAGCATTGGAGGAAGACATACCCAAAGGGCAGCCTGGGCTGGCACCAGAGCCTTGCTAAAGTTAATCTTACTCTGTAGGGTTAGCCCCTCACCAGCCATTCCTCACAATGAATCAGCTTGAGGGTTAATCCCTCCCACTAAGGTGCAAACAGCAACCAAGGCTCAATTACAACAGGAGGGCACATACAACTCATATAAGGGACACACCTAAAACGCCCATCTCAGGTGACCAGGGAAGACTATGCCACTGTGCCCCACCTACTACCTAAGGCCACTCTACAAAGACCAAGATA